>NC_064858.1:16001860-16221860 GCF_024139225.1 Suncus etruscus
TGAAACATTCATTTCATTGAGTTTTGTCACTATATAACCACACTGCTTTTGGGTCTTGAGGGTTTCTCGTGACAGGTTCGCTGTAAATCTTAAGAATGTTCCTTTGAATATGATCCCCCTTTTTGATCTTGCTGTCTTCAATATTCTATCCCTATATGTGGGATAAGCATATGTAGAAAATTTAAGATTGTCTTCAATATTCTATCCCTATGTGTGGGATTGTGACTATGATGTGTGTTGGGGTGCTTTTCTTTGGGTCTCTTTTAGCTGGTCCTCTTCAGGCATGCAGGATTTGTTGCACGTGATCTGTAGCTCTGAGAGTTTCTCTGCAATGATGTCCTTGACTGTTGATTCTTCCTGGGGATTTTCTTCCTGGATCTCTGGACTCCAATGATCCTTACCTTGTTTCTATTGAGTTTATCAAAGACTTCTAGTTTCATCTGTTTACATTCTTTTAGGATTTTTCCCATTGTCTAAATATTTGCTTTAAGGCTCTTTTCCAATCACTTCTTTTTTTTTCTTTTTTTTTCTTTTTTTTTGGTTTTTGGGCCACACCCGGTGGTGCTCAGGGGTTACTCCTGGCTGTCTGCTCAGAAATAGCTCCTGGCAGGCACGGGGGACCATATGGGACACCGGGATTAGAACCAACCACCTTTGGTCCTGGATCGGCTGCTTGCAAGGCAAACACCTCTGTGCTATCTCTCCGGGCCCTCCAATCACTTCTGTTGTATGTAGTTATGCATCTCATCTTCCAGCTCAGTGATTCTGTCCTCAGCCACTGTTACTATATTTGAAGGGCTTTCCAGTGAGGAATGCATTTCTTCTACCAAGTTTTTCAATCCTGTTATTTCAGTTTGGAATTTTCTTATTTCTATTTTTATATCCTCTTGATTCTTATTTTTGGTTTTTTCAGTTCATTCTATTTAAGTTCTGCGAGGATTCTCCTTATTACTTCTCTAAACTCCTTTTCTGTGAGGTTAAATAGGTGGTTGGCACTTTTGAGGTCATCAGAATTATCATCTTCTTTCTCTATGCATGGTGTTGGCCTATGTTGTTTTCCCATTGTTACCCTTGTAGTGTGCTGTTTTTACATGTTGTGCTTGGGTTCACTGACTAGAAGATGTTCACAGCAGCAAAGTAGAGTGGAAAATTGGGCTCTTCTGGCTCCATCCTTCATGGAGGGTCACTTCACCACTCTTGTACTGTCAGTGGACTCTTCTGGGTGGGGTGGCTCCCCGCAGCAGCAGTGGCAGGTCAAAATGGCACATGTATCAAAATGTGAACAGTAGGTATCAGCAGGCCTTTTTTATTTAAAATAGTGTTTTGTATTTTTCTTTCTATAGGTCTTTCACCTCTTTATTTAAGTTGATTCCAAGATACTTGATTTTCTGAAGCACAATTGTGAACATGATTATTTCTTAAAGAAAAAAAGAGTCTTTTCTTTAATTATATGTCTATAGAAAAGCTATGGATTGTTATGTATTAATTTTTAACCTGTCTCTTCACTATATAAGACTATTATTTGAAGTAGGTTTTTTTTCTTGTAAAGTTTAGGTTTTCTAGATACAGTATCATTTCATCTGCAAAAAGTAAAAGCTTGACTTACTCCTTTCCTACCTGGATGCCCTTGCTATATTTTATTTTCCAATTGCTATAGTAAGTACTTCTAGTACTATCTTGAATAGGGAGATTTGGGACATTGGTGATGGGAATGTTGCACTGATGATGGGTGGTGTTCTTTACATGACTGAAACCCAAACAACACAATCATGTATGTAATCAAGGTGTTTAAATAAAAAATATATTTAAAAAAAAGTCACAAAAAAAGAAGTAGAAAGAGGGGCACCCTTGTCTTGTGGTAGATTAAAAGAAAAGATTTTGGGGGGCCGGAGAGATAGCATGGAGGTAAGGCATTTGCCTTTCATGCAGAAGATTATTGGTTGGAATCCAGGCATCCTATATGGTCCCCCGAGCCTGCCAGGAGCAATTTCTGAGAGTGGAGCCAGGAGTAACCCCTGAGCACTGCTGGGTATGATCCAAAAACAAAAAAGAAGAAGAAGAAGAAGAAGAAGAAGAAGAAGAAGAAGAAGAAGAAGAAGAAGAAGAAGAAGAAGAAGAAGAAGAAGAAGAAGAAGAAGAAGAAGAAGAAGAAGAAGAAGAAGAAGAAGAAGAAGAAGAAGAAGAAGAAGAAGAAGAAGAAGAAAAGAAGAAGAAAAGATTTTAGTTTTTCCCATTGAGTAGAATGCTTGACAAGGACTGTGGTAAATGTCTTTGACTATATTGAGAAAATTTCCTTTAATTCCCATCTTTTTGGGGGAATGGGTCACACCCAGCCGTTCCCAGGGGTTACTCCTGGCTCTGCACTAAATCACCCCTGGCAAGGTGGGGGGACCATATGGGATGCTGGAATTCAAACCACCACAGGTGTTAGACCTTGTCAAATGCTTGCTCTGCATCTACTATGATCATAAGATATTTTTATTTTTTTTTTTAAGTTTTTTTTTTGGGGGGCCACACCCGTTTGACACTCAGGGGTTACTCCTGGCTATGCGCTCAGAAATCGCCCCTGGCTTGGGGGGACCATATGGGACACCAGGGGATCGAACCGAGGTCCTTCCTTGGCTAGCGCTTGCAAGGCAGACACCTTACCTCCAGCGCCACCTACCCGGCCCGATATTTTTATTTTTTTTAATTGACATGATATATTGTATTGCGCATGTTAAATCATCCTTCCATTCTTTGAATGAATCCTACTTGGTCATGGTGTATAACAATGAATTCATGACCTCATTGCAAGATACAATAATTTTCAATTTTTTCTGCTTCTTCACTTTTATTTATTTATTTATTTATTTATTTATTTTTTTTTTTTTTTTTTTTTTGTCACACCAGGCTCTACGTTCAGAAATCGCTCCTGGCAGGCTCAGGGAACCATATGGGATGCTGGAATTTGAACCACCATCCTTCTGCATGCAAGGTAAACACCCTACCTCCATGCAATCTCTCTGGCCCCCCAATGTTTTTTCTTGTACTTCTCTCTCTCTCTCTCTCTCTCTCTCTCTCTCTCTCTCTCTCTCTCTCTCTCTCTCTCTCTCTCTCTCTCTCTGTCTCTCTCTCTCTCTCTCTCTCTCTCTGTCTCTCTCTCTCTCTCTCTCTCTCTCTCTGCTTTTTGGGCCACACGGTTTGACACTCAGGTTACTCCTGGCTATGCACTCAGAAGTCTCTCCTGGCTTGGGGGACCATATGAGACACCGGGGAGTCCTAGGCTAGCTCAGGCAAGGCAGGCACCTTACCTCTAGTGCCACCTCTCTGGCCCCTTTTCTTTCTCTTTTTTCTTTTTTTTTTTTTAATAATTTGGCTCCAATACCTGAAAACAAATAAATTATGGTTAACATTGTCTTTAAATAAAGTAATCTATATATTTTAAAAACAAATGATACTTTGGAGCCAGGATGATAGTATAATGGGTAGGGCATTTGCTCTCCAGAGTTTGATCCCCGGCACTCCATACAGTCTCTTTTTTTTTTTTTTTTTTTTTGGTTTTTGGGTCTCACCCGGCAGTTGCTCAGGAGTTACTCCTGGCTCCATGCTCAGAAGTTGCTCTTAGCAAGCACAGGGGACCATATGGGACGCCGGGATTCAAACCGATGACCTTCTGCATGAGAGGCAAATGCCTTACCTCCATGCTATCTCTCCAGCCCCACCATACAGTCTCTTATGCCTGCCAGAAATCATTTCTGAGCATAAAGCTTGGAGTAACCCCTGAGCACCACCAGGTATGGCCTAAAGACCAAAAAGATATTGAATTTGAAAGTCTCTAGGATTTTTAGTATATGACAGCCATTTAAATTTTTTATTATCTCCTAGAATTAAACCTTTAGTTAATTAATGTCTAAGCTTTTTAATAATTTAAATGCTTATCGAGTTGTATTGAGAACCATGTGAAGAGTATTCTGTGTCAATTGACATGTAAAAAATGTTTGAGTTTTATTTCCCCTCAGCATTAAATTTCTATTATGTTTGGGTAGAAGTGTGGCAATTTCCAAGAGAGGTGACAAACATAGGCTACATCTTATTTGGAACCAATATAAGAGTAAATATTCTTTGGCTACTGACAGTTGGAATAAAGCTGCTGCCTGCACTTTGTAATTTAATGGAATAACCAAAGATCCAGGGACAGAGATTTATCACGTAGCTGTGATGGCTTGGCACATAGTCTCTTGGTGGCACATGTGAAGAATGGTGCTACTGGCCATGATCGTGTCTAGCCAGAACTGTGCCAGTGGCAGTATTATGAACAGAAACAGCCTGTGATGGGATCTCTACCTTATCTTGATAGAATCTGCTCTATAACCTTCTCCATGATTTTTTTTTTTTTTTGTACTTAGATTTCCAGAGGCAGTTTCTAGTTAAATTTTTAAAACCCTATTTAGTGGGCCCGGAGAGATAGCACAGCGGTGTTTGCCTTGCAAGCAGCCGATTCAGGACCAAAGGTGATTGGTTCAAATCCTGGTGTCCCATATGGTCCCCCGTGCCTGCCAGGAGCTATTTCTGAGCAGACAGCCAGAGTAACTCCTGAGCACCGCCGGGTGTGGCCCAAAAACCAAAAACAACAAAACAAAACAAACAAACAAAAAAAAAACCTATTTAGCACACATAACATTACATAAATGATTCAATCCTTAAAGTTATGGAGTTAGTATAAGATATAAATTTAATTTTCAAATTGCCAATGACAAAATGATTGATGCATAGTTTTTTAATGTGTTGACTACAATTTAAATTAATAAAATATTTTAGTATCCATAGAAAAAAATAATTAAACAAGGCCCAAAGTAAGTCTTCAGTTTAATGCTTACATTGTTAAATACCTGTGTTTTCTATAACTTTTACATTAAAAAGTAGCAAAAAATAATCACAAGTGAGGGAAGTGATTTTCTTCAGTTCTCTTCACTAAATTGACTCAAATTCTTTCCAAGAATTTCCAGTTCTGTGTGTCCCAAACCGAAGTGCCCTTTTCTTTTGATTATATTGCTCACTTAATGAATAATGATCTATTTTCCAAGATATATCTTAGACTTTAGATTTTTCTCCTCCCTTTGGGGGGTTATTTGAATATTGGGGGGGGGCCACACCTGGTGGTGCTCAGGGCTTACCCCTGGTTCTGGACTGAGAAATCACTCTTGGACATGTTCTGGAGAGCATATGGGATACCGGAGATGTAACTCAAATCTTCTGATGTAAGGCCCCTTCTGGTACTAAAGCTCTTGTTTGTTTTGCTTCTCCAACCACATTTCACTATTTACCATTTTACCTCATAAGCAATCCACGTTCTGGTCAAAAACACCATTTGCAAGAACTAATATAGCTTTCTAAGATAGTCCTACTTCCAGTCATGCTTTGGAATGCTACTTCTTATTTCATCTGAATTCCATCTCAATGATAAAAGTAGTAATCAATTGCCACCTGAAAATTTTTTCAATGTGCTCCATCATCTAGGTTTATCAAATTTAGGGGATTTCTGCTACAGTAATATACATATTCTCTTCTGTTACCTAAGTATTTTATCCAGATTTATCATGGAAGCCTAGATGGTTTTCTGGTGAATTTACATAAATAAATAATTTAAAATAAACCAAACTTAACTTTTTCCATATTTACTAAACTTGAGAATGCTTTTTGTGCTGCAAAAGTGCTCAAGGCTTACTCATGGCTCTGCTCAAGAATCACTCCTGGCAGAGCTCGGGGGCCCTATGAGGTGAGGTACTGTGGTGATGTGCAAGAGAAGTTACCTATCAGATGTTCTTTCTTTCTGGACTTCTAATTGCCAATTTCTTGCCAAATCATGAATAAAGAGAAAAATGTTAACCTATAATAAAATTTTATTTCCCAGTATATTAAAAGTCTAAATGTTTTCAGAAACTAAATTGTAATCTATAGTTTATAGGTCTTGATATGATGATCCTCTTCCTCCCCTATTGACTCTATGATCATGAATACAAACAGACTATAATGTGAAGAAATTAGTTAGATATGCTCACTTTTTATGCAATTGTTCAAGTTAGGTTACAGACAATAACAAAACTAATCAATGACGCCAGTTTCTGGAAGGGAATGGGAATGATAGTTTTATCTAGATTGATGCTGTGCTTTTCCTTTCAGTTCTAACAAATCACATTACTGAATAAATAACAAAGATAAGTATTGTATTTGGTCCCCCCCTTGACTTTTGGGCCACACCTGATGTTGCTTAGAGTTTACTCCTGGTTCTGTGCTCAGAGATCAATTCTGGGGTGCTCAAGAGGACCATATGGGATGTGGGTCTCAAGTAGGAAAGTCTCTAGTTGCTGTACTCTATGGTTTGGACCAAGTATTCTGTTTTGGGGGATTAGGAGGGTTATTTATGATGATGCTTAGAGCCTAATCCTGCTTTTGTACTCAGGGATGACGCCTAGAGAGCTTGAGGGACCATATGGGGTACCTGAGATTAAACCTGGGTCATCTGCCTGCAAGGCAAGCAAACTACCCTCTACCTTCTAGCCAGTATTCTACTTTTAAAAATGTCCATTTGGGGGCCTGCGAGGTGGCGCTAGAGGTAAGGTGTCTGCCTTACAAGTGCTAGCCAAGGATCAGGACCGCGGTTCGATCCCCGGCATCCCATATGGTCCCCCCAAGCCAGGGACAATTTCTGAGCACTTAGCCAGGAGTAACCCCTGAGCATCAAATGGGTGTGGCCCGAAAAACCAAAAAAAAAATGTCCATTTTACGTGCATCCAGTCAGAGCCCTCCTGTCTCCCTACCCCCATTCCTGCCAAAAAAAAAAAAAAGCCCATATTAAGAAGGTTTAATTGAATATACCTGTAAGTTATGACATTCATAACCTCAGATGCAATTCAGTCAATTGGATGCTATATAGAATAAGTAAAAGTTGAGAGATGAGGAAGGGAATGCCATATGTTCAATCAGAAGATGTATATAAAAATAGAATGTGAGGGGCCCGGAGAGATAGCACAGCGGCGTTTGCCTTGCAAGCAGCCGATACAGGACCAAAGGTGGTTGGTTCGAATCCCAGTGTCCCATATGGTCCCCCGTGCCTGCCAGGAGCTATTTCTGAGCAGACAGCCAGGAGTAACCCCTGAGCACCGCCGGGTGTGGCCCCCCCCAAAAAAAAGAATGTGAGGGGCTGGAGAGATAGCACAGTGGTAGGGTGTTTGTCTTGTAAGCAGCCGATACAGGATGGACAGTGGTTCGAATCTTGGCATCCCATATGGTCCCCAGTGCCTGCCAAGAGTGATTTCTGAGCACAGAGCCAGGAGTAACCCTGTGCGCCGCTGCCGGGTGTGACCTTTTCAAAAAAACATTAATAATATATGAAGGCCTTATTCAGGATAAAAACACATTCATCTTGCAAAGAAAATAAATTAAATTCAAAGAAATCCCTGATGTATCCAGGAGTTTGCTTATGATCGCCTAAAAATAACTATTGAAAAACAAACAAATAAACAAACAACTTTAAATTTACCCTGAGATTTGAATAAATTTTTATCCTGATAGCTAGATTAAAAAGTTTAAAATAGATGAGAGTATGGAAAATGAATACTTAAAATTCAGGCCTACATGGCTCATATGATATTAAAAACCAACATAAAATCCAATGGATAAAAACTTGACCTTTGCAGGAGCATCAGATCACATTCTAGGAGAACCTACTGTGAAGTAATTTTACTGTAAAGAGACAGGAAGGGAGTTTACTGGATCTGTCACAATCTGATGACTTGTTAATTCCAATAGCTCTCAATGGTGCAATTCCTGTCTTGAGTCTAAAAACTGTCTTCCTCTAGCTGGCATTGCTCTTGGCTACCAGAACATTCAAGTAAAAGAATTTGCATTACTTTGGTCATATTCATATCTGGAATATTAAAAGATTGGCCATTATTGAGTAAAAGTATCCAGATACCAAAACAAAAAATGACTCCATAAATTGTTGGGGCAGGTAGGTGGCCATCTGGAAAAAACAATTGAAGTTGAATTAAAACTTTATACTTAACTCAAAGTTAAATCCAATATGGTCCAAGGTTTTTTTTTGTTTTTGTTTTTGTTTTGTCATTTTTTTTGTGGGGAGAGGGACACCCCTGGCAGCGCTCAGGGGTTACTTCTGACTCTGCACTCAGAAATTGCTCCTGGCAAGCTCGGGAGACCATCTGGGATGCCGGGAATAGAATCCAGGTTCATCCTGGGCCAACCATGTGCAAGGCAAAAGCCCTACCGCTGTGCTATCTCTCCAGGGCCCGGTTCAAGGTTTTGTGTGTGTGTGTGTGTGTGTGTGTGTGTGTGTGTGTGTGTGTGTGTGTGTGTGTGTGGTTTTTGGGTTACACCTGGCAGTGCTCAGGGGTTATTCCTGGCTCCAGGCTCAGAAATTGCTCCTGGCAGGCACGGGGGGGTGGGGGTGGTGTGGGGGGTGGTGTGGGGTGTGTGTGGGGGGGGGACCATATGGGACGCCGGGATTCCAACCGATGACCTCCTGAATGAAAGGCAAACACCTTACCTTCATGCTATCTCTCTGGCCCCTAGTCCTATGTTTTTTTTTTTTGTTTTTTGTTTTTTTTTTTCCATTTTTTTAATATAAATTTTTATTTTGATCATAATGGCTTACATATTGTTGACAATAATATTTTAGGTACATATTTACATAAAATCAGGGGGGATTCCCATCGCCAAATTGTCATCCCTACGCCTCCGTTTCTATCCTACCTCCCTTTTCCTTTTCCCTCACCCCAGGGCGGCTAGAATATGTGGTCCCCTCTGTATCTAACCCACTACTTAGTAGTCTTGCACCTGTTTGGTCCTGATGCCTCCCTTATTTCCCCCTCTATCTGGAGTCAGGACTAGCTAGTTCAAGTTGCGTGGTTTTGTTTGAAGGAGAAAAAAGCAATAAACTGGGGTAAGAGTCTAATACCCCGAAAATGGGCGGAGTCCTTCTAAAGGCTCTCATCATCACTCTGGGAGATGGAGAAAAAGTAGGTGAAACACTCCACTAGTACCAAAAGAAGTGTCAAATATCCAGTGAGGGCTCCAGCTATTTCGATAAGCACCACACAGAGCAGACAAAACAAACAAACAAACAAGTAGAAAAAAAATAAAACAAAAACAGACAAACAAAAATCACGCCATGGTCTTGAATTAAGAAACATGGCATAGCACATAACGAAAGAGAAGAAAGGAAGAGAAAAAAAAATAAAAATAAAAAAAATAAGTATAATTGGGGACTACACTTTCAATAATCACACCCAAACAGAGAAATCGACCAAAATAGATTGGTAAATCAAAAATAATAATAACAATAATAAATGAAGGTACTATATATATTTATATCAAAAAAATAACCAAGGTTTTGTGCTTTTTGTATTTTTGTTTTTTTCCCTCCTGCACTGGCACAGTAAATATTGGGGTCATTCGAAAAAGAATTCACTTGGCCTAAGAGATATGGGATTTCTCCGTCCTTGGAGCATACTGTCATGGATCAACTCTAGACATTGCTCAGGATCATTTACTTTCCCGGTGGTGTTTTTTTTTTTTCTTTCTTTTCTTTTTTTTTTCCTTTGGTGTGTGGAAGACTTCTGCTCTGTGTTTAGAGCACCTCAGGATCTGTACAGATACTGAGGTGGGACTTATGATGAAGTCAGTCTTTGTGGTTCTAGAGGTTCTGTTACCTCAGTGTCATTTTAACCCATCTTCTGTGGTTGATGATCTTGGTCTTTGCACTGAGCCTAGGGTGGCACCTAGGATAGCGTCTTTCTTTGTGCTCCCAAAAGCCCCATTCCGTTACAATTGTCTCTGCCGGATCTTTGGGGCTGGGGATCATGATTCTTGTGCAGGTCATAGTTCAAACCCTAAACTAGGGCTTATTTATTGGTCCCAAGATGTATACAGTCTGGTCGTGAATCAAGCAGCCAGTCATCTGTAAATCCCGATCTTGGGTTTTTGTCCTACCAAAGGGAGCCAAGACTTCTGGTTTTGTCTTGTCGTTAGTTGGTAAGACGCCTGGGAACCCACACACCACAAGAAAAACCCAAAAGACAATGGGAAAAACTGTACTTCCAACATAGGCATAAGACCTGTAATACACCACCTCTTTACCTGCCCTCCCCCAAATGTAAGGTAGTCTTTTGCACCACTTTGGTCCCATAAAAATTTCACTAACTCATTTTATTTCTTTTTTTTTTTTAATTTATTTATTTATCTTTTTTTTTAAATGTTTGTCCTTCATATATATTTGTGAGCACATACAGTTTCAATCCCCCCCCCTTTTTTTTTTCTTCGTTTTTTGGTAGGTGATCTGTGGCTGTTATCCCATCAGTCCACCCACGAATACACAGACATTATAATGTAGCACCACTTTCCCCTACAAAGGCACACTAAGTAAAGGGGAAATTTTACATTTAAAAAAAAAAATAAAAGAGAGCTCTTATCTACTAGAGATAGGAACTCATAGTTATTTAAAATATAGGGATATCTCCTGCCTTGAAAATATGTCATGTGGAATCAAATTAGACCTCAGGTGATTAGATACCATTCATCCAGCCTTGAACCCTGGATCTCCGACATAGAAACGGCACAGCTCTCCACAACAGCTGCAGGAAACAAACTCCATCCAGGACGGCCTTAATACGACAAGACCAACAACAAGGCCCACCTCTAACATGATATCCTGACAACGGGGAAAATGCGATCATTTTGACCTTAGAGCAGATTAGTCCTATGTTTTAATGTAAAAAAATTTTAAACTAAATGTTCTAGGAAAAGCCTAGGATAATGTTTTATAATCTCAGGACAGTAATGGTTTTCATGAAACAAATCTGGAAGCCATTTTTTAAACAAGATAAATTTAAGCATATTGAAGTCAAAACTAACTGCAAGACAATCTGTCTTAGTTTATATGGACTACTATAATAAAATATACACTGGGTAGTTTATAAACATCAGAAATTTATTTCTCATTGTTGTAAGGCTGATTTTATTTATTTATTTATTTTTGCCACATCCAGGAGCACTCCAAGGTTACTCCTGGCTCTGTGCTCAAATCACTCCTGACAGGCTCATAGGATGCAAATAATCGAACCCAGGTCAGTCATGTGCAAGGCAAACTTCCTACCAGCTGTGCTATGACTCTGGCCCCAAGGCTAATAATTTCAAACCAATGCCCAAAAGATTTAATGTCTGGAGAAACAAATTTCTAGTTATAGAAGTTATCTTTTCACTGAAACTTCATGAAGGAAAAGGAAACTCTAGTAGACCTCTTTTATAAAAGCCTAATCCCATTCATTAGGGTTTTCAATCCTCATAATCTTAATTTCTACCCCACAGAAATTCTACACTTTATACTTTCATGGTTAGATTTAAGAAAAAGAAGGGAAGCAGAAGGAAAAAAGGCAAACATTCAGACATATGAACACCATTAGCAGAATATAAAGCAAAGCAAAATTCATTTGGAAAACTTTTTATTACAAAAAATTGTAAGAATTTGCTGTTAGGGCCAGAGAGATAGCATGGAGGTAAGGCATTTGCCTTTCATGCAGAAGGATGGTGGTTCGAATTCCGGCATTCCATATGGTCCCCTGTGCCTGCCAGGAGCGATTTCTGAGCATAGAGCCAGGAGTAGCCCCTGAGCACTGCCGGTGTGACCTAAAAAAAAAAAAAAAAGAATTTGCTGTTAAAACCTATTACAAAAATTATTTTAGAACTAGAGAGATGTAAATTTTTGACAATTTGCGAAAAATGAAATTAAATGAATCTCAAATATTTGAAACTGTTTAACTTCACTCAAACCAAAAATTGCTTATGAAAGTCAGAAGAATATTTTTCACATTATTTTAGCAAGTATCTTAACGTTTAATGTTATGCAGGTTAGGTATTTGTGGGGAAACAAGAAATACTAAACATTGCTGGTAATAGTGTTAATTGCTACAACCCTATCAAGATCTATTTGGCATTGTCTTGCAAAATGTAAAATTAATGTACTTTTTATCTTAACAAATGTACTTCTTTAAATATATAAAAATTTATAGGGCCCGGAGAGATAGCACAGCGGCGGTTGCCTTGCAAGCAGCCGATCCAGGACCAAAGGTGGTTGGTTCGAATCCCGGTGTCCCATATGGTCCCCCGTGCCTGCCAGGAGCTATTTCTGAGCAATCAGCCAGGAGTAACCCCTGAGCACCATCGGCTGTGGCCCAAAAACCAAAAACAAAACAAAACAAAAAGTTAAAAAGTTAGAATCATATCATCTATGAACTATAAATTTACCTTTTCTGTAGTTCATAGAAAAATTTTATAAATTTCTGGGCCCGGAGAGATAGCACAGCGGCGTTTGCCTTGCAAGCAGCCGATACAGGACCAAAGGTGGTTGGTTCGAATCCCAGTGTCCCATATGGTCCCCCGTGCCTGCCAGGAGCTATTTCTGAGCAGACAGCCAGGAGTAACCCCTGAGCACTGCTGGGTGTGACCCAAAAACTAAAAAAAAAAAAAAAAAAGAAAGAAAGAAAAATTTTATAAATTTCTAATTTTATTTATTTGGGGCTTTTTTGTTATAACACCATGATTTACCAAGTTTATGAATTTGTTGTTCATGATTTTCCAATATTCAAATATCCAACTTTTCCAGCACCAATCCTACTATCGTTGTGACTTTTCCTCCACCAATGTCCCCAGTTTTTCAACCACCACCCAAACCTGACCTCTTAGCAGGTATAAAGTTAATCCATAATGCTATACCATAAAAAAGAAAATGAAATTATCAAAAAAAATAAATCAGTAAAGGCCAAATTGTGATCATTATTATATCTCACTCTGGGATCGCTAACCTCATTGTCGGAGATATACTGAGCTAGTTGCTGCTAGTTCAGCTTTCTGTATTATTATTTTTGCTCATTGATTTTGAAGTTCTTCTATGCAACTTTTCCAGTAAATTTATTGTGGTCTTACTGCAATGTCAATACTACAGAATTTGGAGGCATCATGTGCCAGAAGCTATGGATCTGGCATAATTTTATGACATGTCAACTTGATGAGGTTTGGTTGTGGAGCTTGTCCATTTCTATGCTGAAGGGTTTCTGGTGTGGGTGTGGTTTGCTGAGACTCCAGGAAGAAAAGGGAATCTGCCTTTCTTTATTCTAGGGAGGCCCCAGAATTCTTGGCCCAGACCATTCTACATGGAATAATACAGTGGCATCATGTTCCTTTTGAGATTAATTGTGGAACTAAGCCGTTTCTATGCAAGAAAATGTTGAATGTAAATGGGAGCTGTTGGGCTCTCTGGTGGCAGGATAAGGGTTTAGAGCAGATCTCTAAATCTAATTTTTAAATCAATTTACTGCCTCAAACTTGTCAAAGGTTTTTCTGTGGAACCAGAGAGAAAAATACAGGTTTAAGGTGCCTGCCTTATAATATCATGATAAATTATCTATACAAAATAATAATTTATAGTTATTTACTTACAGCATATTTATATTTACATATGTACATACTCTCAAATATCCCAAACTTGCAACCAAGTTATCTGGGAAATTAATTGCAGATACTCAATTAAATGAATTTATCAGATAAGCTCTTTTATCATTTTTACTTAATCAGATAAATTGTCTATGTACATATACATATTACATGTGTATTATACTTATACAAGCTACATGTGTATTATATTAATTTAGGTGAAATATGCTGCTGCAGAGACTACATTTATTTTAGCTGAAAGCAGTTTTCCTGACAATGACCATTATTTTCTAGTTGCAGAGAAGTCTATAGAAGTCTACTCCACATATTCCACATACATATGCTCCACATACATATGCTCTGAGTCATTGTATTACAAACATCTATTTTGTTTTTGGGTCACACCCAGTGGCGCTCAGAAATTACTCCTGGCTCTGTGCTCAGAAATCTCTCCTGGCAGGCCAGGGGATAATCTGGGAAGCCAGGATTCTAACCACTATCCCTCCTGGATCAGCTGCGTGCAAGGCAAACACCCTACCACTGTGCTTTCTCTCCGACCCCATACTCAAAACATTTTTATATCTTATGAATTTGAATGAAGAAAATATGTTTCATACTCAAAGAATTAATAAATGTTTAAAATTATTTTTATTTGCAAAGTTTTCGTCTAAGATGACTATAATGAACTAAATGTATTCTCTAACCTCATATGTTAAAAACCTAGTATGATAATATTATTATATTATAGATAATATAAGTTCTTCATGAATTGAATTGGTGTCCTGATGAAAAGGATCCAAGAGTTCTTTGCCCTTTCTGCTATGTCAGAAAACATTGAGTCTCATCTATGAATCAGGACCAAATTTATCAGCTCTTTGATTCCAGCCTCCAAAACTGAGAGAGTTCTTTTAATTCGTCCAGTCTGTGGAATTCTGCTATAGTCAGTAGCACATATTAAGAGAGTGACTAAAGAAGAAAATATGTTTTCTCTCTCTTCATCATGACCCATTCCATTTTAGGAATAATATAAAATAGAATAAGTCAAAGGAGCATGCCTTCTGTCTGTATTTTCAGAAGTTAGAAAACAGGGCACCAGAGAGATAGTGCAGAGGTTAGGATGCATATGAGGTTTTGCTCCTAGCCTTTCAAACATCGAAGGCTATGGTTTTGGAAGCCCCTGTGTACTGCAGTGGTGACCCCTGTGCTCCTCAGCACCACAGGACCAAAGCACTTATCCTAAGGTTTTAGTTCTGAACTGCCTGTCGAGCCAAGGATGAACAGAATTGCCCCCCAAAATTCTGGGAAATATTTGGGAAGCCCCTGTGCCCCTCCTCTACACTCCCTGCCCCGAAACACACAAAAAAATTAGAAATCAGATCAGCTCAAGTGATTTTGTAAGTAAAAATAAGGAAAAGCATGGGTCCCAATATTCATAGAATAAAGTTGCAGAAGTGGTATCTGTCGTTCAGAGTAGTTAATTAGATCCAAGTCCATAGGCTGTAAATACAAAGATCAAGTTATTTGAACTGAAGGGCAACTGCGCTTACTATTTAGGACATGAAGGGAGAAAAAGTTCAAAAGAAGGATGGTGGGGGTTGGGGAGAGGACTGGAGAGCTAGTACAGGCAGTGAGAGAAAATTGTTTTGCATGTGACTATCTGTTTCAGGTCCTAGGCACTCCAGATATCCCCAAGCCCTTCCAGGGCAGGAGTTTCAGATGTAAGCCCTGAGCCCAGTGGGTGTAGCCCAAAAAACAAACAAGAACAGGGTAGGAGGGGCATAGGGCTAGGGGCACAGCTCAGTGAATAGCATATGCATCACATATGGTTTGATCCTCAAGCCACCCACACACACACAAACAGTCACAATTTTTTTTAAATAGAAATGAGTTTGAAGTGACTTTCTACCTCCAAAACAAAAGTAGAGAGAGGAAAACATACAGGCTTGTGCGCTGGTTTTAGAGACCATTAGGCTATTGCGATAAACTTAACTAGTATCACCCCAAGAATGAGACCTCCTAAGGAGGCCTGGCCTGCTTCCTACCCCTTGCCATAATCTGTCTTTAGGCAGAGTAGAATTCTTTAATGCTGCCATTTATAGTAACCACCTTCTTACCTAAACTCAGTTCTCCTTCCACCAAAACAAGGAATTTTGGATAATGAAACTAGTAGTAATATAAATCAGACCTCTACAACTCAAGCTGTCTACCTATACATAGTCTTTTATCTTTAAATATAAATAGGGAACTAAACTGCTTCAAGAAAAACTACAATCAGTCGTTAAGAAAAACATCAATTGATTTTTTAAATATGATAATAAGGATATAAAAATACTTTTATTAATAAAATGTATTCCTGAGGAGATTTCAGAGGAAATTGGCAATATAGGATCCTATGTATAAAATATAAATATTGGGTCCAGACGTGACAGTACAGTGGGTATGACATTTGTCTTGCATGTGGCCTGCCTGGGTTTGATCTCTGGCATCCCATATGATCCCCTAAGCCTGCGAGGAGTAATTTCTGAGTGGAGAATCAGGAGTAACCCTAAGCACTGTTGGGTCTAGTCCCAAACACTCCCCTCAATCAAGAAGGAGAAAGAAGACCTTAAAATGTGATTGCTATAAAGATAAGTAATTAGAAATGCTAGGTAGTAGAGTTTAATAAAATGAATAAGGTGAAGATCAGATATTATTGGTCTTGAAATAAAATTACAGGAATAATATGTGTTACTCAATAAGAAAGCATAATGCAAAAAGTAAATTAAAAAAAAGAAAGCATAATGCAAAAAAGTTCTAATAGAATAGCATCACTTGGAGCCGGAGAGATAGCATGGAGTTAAGGCGTTTGCCTTTCATGCGATGAAGGCGGGAGGGTTCGAATCCGGCATCCCTTGTGGTCCCCTGAGCCTGCCAAGAGCGATTCTCTAAGCATGGGAGCCAAAAGTAACTCTGAGCGCTGCCAGGTGTGACCCAAAAATAAAACAAACAAAGAAATTTTTTCTAATAGAAGAAAATGTAACTAGAAGAAAAACTAGAATGCTCAAAATTAAAAGCATTCACCGAATACTGATAAGTATGAAACTAAAACACTATACTTCAACATATCTGGTGATATTTTAAATGTTAAGAATAAAGGGAAATATAAGAATTGTCAGAATGGTTTAAAAATAGAAAAACAGGCTATTGACAAAAAAATTGGATTAAATAAGGCATCTCAAAAGTAACACAAGTTCCAACAGGAACATAAATAGAAAGTGATTTTTTTAAAACTCTAGGATTCTATACTTAGGTAATTAGTCAATGTAAAAGGGAAATAACCACACTTTCAGACTTATACCAATGACTAGTTTTTATTAAATTCTCATCACGGCACTAATATTGTTCTAAACTGTTTTGCTATCTTTAAATTATTTAATCCTTAAATGGTCCGATTTATTTAGTACTAGGCATTATCCCTATGTGTTATAAACAATAAAATGGAGACACTGAAAGTATAATACACTTTCCCATGGTCACTCATGGCAGACAAAACAAGGCATTTAAGCCAAGAAATTTAACAGTTGATTACACATCTTTTGCATCACATAGTGCCTCTCTGTTGATCAGGCACTATGGAAATTTAGCCCCATGATAATCTTGAAAAGTAAAATTACTAGATCAGAGATAATAGGACTTGCTTGGCACACAACAAACCTGCAGCTGATAAGGGTTTGCTCTCCAGCAAGCACCATATAGTCTCTAAATCCACCAAGTTGGTTTAAGAAAGAAGGTTTTTCTACTCTGGAGAAGCCAGTGTTTCTCTTAAATAAATTGCTCTCTGTCTCTGTCTCTCTGTCTCTCTCTCACTTTATCTCTCTCTATGGGTGTCTCTCTGTCTCTCTGACTCATATATCTCAAATTTATTTAAAAGTATTTTGCTCTGGGCCCGGAGAGACAGCACAGTGGCGTTTGCCTTGCAAGCAGCCAATCCAGGACCAAAGGTGGTTGGTTCGAATCCCGGTGTCCCATATGGTCCCCTGTGGCTGCCAGGAGCTATTTCTGAGCAGACAGCCAGGAGTAACCCCCGAGCAATGCCAGGTGTAGCCCCCCCCGCCAAAAAAAAGCATTTTGCTCTACAGAAAGTAAATGAAAGGGAAAAAGGTAAAAAAAAAGTTCTTATTATTTTTGTTCTTAATAGTAAAATCATAGCATATATTTTTCCTGACAATAAAAATTCAAAAAGGTAATTGGAAACTCAATTTTAAATTACTTTTTATTTATTTTTTTTTAGCAACCTGCACCAGGTTTTTTTTTTTCCTCTGGGTAGTTGATCTTTATTTATTTATTTATTTATTTATTTTAATATATAAAACCTTTATTAAAGCAATATAGGAACTACTTTATAGATTTAGTCACACAGACACTTCTGTTAATTAAGTTCAATCCATAGCTTACTTTTTATTATATAAGATTTACATAGTTAATATTATAAATGCAGATTATTGGATTTCTAATTATTGAAGCAATTATAGTATGAAAAGTAAGTATATTTTTGTAGAATAGAAGAAAGAATACAACTCTTGTTAATATTCTATAACGGAATAGTTAAAATAAGATAAGAAGGAACAAGTGATATTCAGGGAAGGAGAGTTATAAAATCACCATTTGGGGTGCCAGAGCAGTGGCGTAGGTGTAAGACATCTGCCTTGCATGCACTAGCCTAGGACGGACCCCAGTTCGATCCCCCGGGGTCCCATATAGCCCCCCAAGCCAGGAGAGATTTCTGAGTGCATAGCCAGGAGTAACCTCTGAGCTTCATCGGGTATGGCCCAAAATAAATAAATAAATAGTACAATCATGTAGGCCGAAGCAATAGCACAATGGGTAGGGCATTTGCATTTGCCTGGCACACGGCTGACTGAAGTTTGATCCTCTGAGCCTGCCAGCAGTAATTTCTGAGTGGACAGTGAGGAATATGCCCTGAGTGCAGCCAGTTGTGGCCCCAAAACAAAACAAAACAAAATTAAAAAATAAATAAATAAAAAACCATGAGCACTAACACATTCTGAGGTATTGATGGAATAAATTCTACATAAAAGTATCAAGGCACGTATTTTAGTCCATAGTTCAATTCAAGTACAAATGCAAGAAAACTCTTAAAAAGTCTGATTAAGGGGGCCGGAGAGATAGCATGGAGGTAAGGCATTTGCCTCTCATGCAGAAGGTCATCAGTTCGAATCCCGGCGTCCCATATGGTCCCCCGAGCCTGCCAGGAGCGACTTCTGAGCGTGGAGCCAGGAGTAACCCCTGAGCACTGCCGGGTGAGACCCAAAAACCAAAAAAAAAAAAGTCTTATTAAAATTTAATATCAAGAGGTCTTTGTGCCAGGCTTTAGTTAGACTCTGCAAGATCCACACAGGTCGGTCTCCACTACAGCTAATCATAGTAGGTAAAAAGTTTTTCAAGGATAAAAATTATCTCATAGGGGCCGGAGCGATGGGGCAGTGGTAGGGCGTTTGCCTTGAATGTGGCTGACTCAGGAGGGACCTCAGTTCGAACTTCAGAGTCCCATGGTCCCCCATGCGATTTCTGAGCGCATAACCAGGACTAACTTCTGAGCGTCACCGGGTGTGGCCCAAAAACAAAAACAAAAATCAACTCATAATGCATTATCAGAGAGTGGCAACATACTACACAGACTAGGAAAAGAAAATTTTAATATTGATGGTAAGCAGCTTTGTTTAAGAAGTTAGAGTTGACCACTTAGATTGCCCATTCCCACCTATGCCCCTGAGACAGAAAAACTCATTTCTCTGGCCACTGGGATAAATTTTTATGAATATCTAAAGGTAAGTTTTATTTTAGTATCTATTTGATTAAAATTCATATGACATAAAAAAAGCTACATCTGGGGCCGGAGAGCTAGCATGGAGGTAAGGCATTTGCCTTGCATGCAGAAGGTCGGTGGTTCAAATCCCGGGATCCCAGATGGTCCCCTGAGCCTGCCAGGAGCGATTTCTGAGTGTAGAGCCAGGAGTAACCCCTGACCCCTGAGCGCTGCTGGGTGTTACCGAAAAAAAAAGAAAAGGAAGGAAGGAAGGAAGGAAGGAAGGAAGGAAGGAAGGAAGGAAGGAAGGAAGGAAGGAAGGAAGGAAGGAAGGAAGGAAGGAAGGAAGGAAGGAAGGAAGGAAGGAAGGAAGGAAGGAAGGAAGGAAGGAAGGAAGGAAGGAAGGAAGGAAGAAAGAAAGAAAGAAAGAAAGAAAGAAAGAAAGAAAAAAAGAAAGAAAGAAAGAAAGAAAAGAAAGAAAGAAAGAAAGAAAGAAAGAAAGAAAGAAAGAAAGAAAGAAAGAAAGAAAGAAAGAAAGAGAGAAAGAAAGAGAGAAAGAGAAAGAAAGAGAGAGAGAAGGAAGGAAGGAGGGAGGGAGGGAGGGAAGGAAGGAAGGAAGGAAGGAAGGAAGGAAGGAAGGAAGGAAGGAAGGAAGGAAGGAAGGAAGGAAGGAAGAAGAAGAAAGAAGGAAAGAAAGAAGAAAGAAAGAAAGAAAGAAAGAAGAAAGAAAGAAAGAAAGAAGAAAGAAAGAAAGAAAGAAAGAAAGAAAGAAAGAAAGAAAGAAAGAAAGAAAGAAGAAAGAAAGAAAGAAAGAAAGAAAGAAAGAAAGAATTTGTTTTTCACTCTGGTTGGAGAATTTTAAAATTTAATTTTAATAATATCTATAGTATGCTACATTCACTATTTACAACTAAATGCTAATATGTTAAAAGTTTTAATTATTTTTAGCTAAAACAAACAAACATACTGCACAAATATATTTTTGGTTTAATTAAAGAGTAAACATGTAGACATAGACCAACCTTGAAATGATTTTCTTCTTGCTCTTCCTTCCTGTGCTAGCCTACTGTTCTTTGTTATTGCTCAAATATTGTTACACACTGTGCCCTATTTATGAAAAAGAGATATCCATGTGGCAAATTGCCATTTCAAAGTTCTTCAGGAGCTGCTGAAATAAAAATACACAGAACAGAGCACATTAATAGTTATTAGCATATTCATAAACTGAGACATAAGGTCAAACTCCTTATTTTCATTCCAAAATAAAAATCCCCTAATTTTGTCATTAATAATGCTTTTTGTTCTAAAGCCAATAGACTAATGCTTAGAAATTTGAATAAATTCTAAGAGGCATTTATGCTTAAAAAAATAAGAAAATTCTGCAGAAATATTTTAAACATCAAAAATACTTGTCAAACTATAATACGAGTCTTTAGGAAGCTCTGTGTTCAACTTTAAGAGAACAATGTGTTGCCCTTTAATTAACAGCCTCATAATTTCATGAAGAAAATGCCTTTCTATTCATTGATATTTTTAATAAAAATTGTGACAGTGTCATGCTGAAGTAATTTCCTATCCAACGTAATGTCATTAAAATATTCAAATCATCACTGTCTTTTGTATTTCAACTTCAAAGAAGCATGAAAAATCTAACTTTTTTCAGAGTGATATTCATCAGGAGGCACAAAACACATCACTGTTCAATGTTAGTTTGGAGAAATACTTTATGTCATCGCTTAGAGACAACTTAAATGTTACAGCCTCTGTGTAACCTTTCCTCATCTCATTTCCCATCTCAAATCAATACAATAGCTTTTTCCACAGGTGATTTCTTTATTAGAATGGGGTTGCTGTTGGTGTTGAAGATTAAATAAATTAATATACATAATGTTTAGATTTCATCTGAATGTTATGTACTATATGACTGTTAGCTTTGTATCACTATCAATATATGTACTGCTGAAATAACCCCTACAAACTTTGACAGTGGCATTATTTTGGTTCTGTTCTTTAATCTTCCTTAGCTCTTCTTTTGTTTGTTTATGTTTGGGTCAAAAAAACAGCCACTCTCAGGGGTTATTCCTGGCTCTGTGCTCAGAAATCGCTCCCGGCAGGCTCAGAGGACCATATGGGATGCCCGGAATCAAACTTGAGTCTATTCTGGGATAGTTGCATGAAAGGCAAGCGCTCTATTGCTGTGCTATCACTCCAGCCCCTCATCTGTTCTTTATTCATAGTCCACCTATGAAGCCTACCCATTCTACTTACCTAAATTTTTGAAATCTCCCTTTAAAATATGTTTATGATTTCCGCAAATCCTTGGCATTTTACTATATGCTACACATTTTACCTCATTCTTATTAAATGTCTCCCTCAGACTATAAACTCTACGCAGGCTGTAAATAAATAGCCATTCAATACATGAATGAGATTGCATATGGTCTTACAACTTGTGCAGACACTGGAACCTAGCTTTGGCAATCAGAATGAACTGGGGCCCGGTTGAGGTCATTCCAACAGTTGGCACATCTCAATGAAATTGCCCAGTAAAAAGCGCTCAGCCATTGTACAACAGGAAGTCTTCTGCGTGCTAAACTTGAAAAGAAAAATATCTCAGGAGGGATGTAACAACTTTATATCTTTTTCTTGACAATGTTTAATTATAGTTGTTTTGGTTCTCCAAGTATCTTGCTTATGTTTAAGAACAGTGGGTTATTTATGAATATTACTGATGCATTTGGCAATCCAAAGGGAAACTGCCTCGCACTGTTTGCTTTAGATATAAACATGGCATCAGATAAAACTTCTCATATTATTATGACTGAGACCATATTTTTTTCTATTCCTCCCCTGCTGGTACCGTGCTTTAAAGGTTAATCCAGAGCCATTATTCTCATACCAAATGGTAATTTTGTTTTGAAATTATCCCTAAATTAATTATGAATAAATCACAGGTAGGAAAGAACTATTTTAAAATAAGAAACACGGGTGGGGGGCTTGTTTTTGTTATTGTTTAATTGAATCACCATAAGACACAGTTACAAAGTTGTTCCTGACTGAGTTTCAGATATTAAATATCCAACACCCGATCCTTCACCAGGACACATTTCCCTCCATCTCTGTCTCCACCCTCCTCCCTTCATCCCTCTTGCCTGCCTCTATGGCAGGCATTTTTCTTCTCTGTGTACGTGTGTCTTCCTTTTTTACTTTAGACACTGGTTTGCAATATTGTTACTGAATGGGGTATCACGTTATCTCCTTTCAACACCCAGTTCTTGTCTCTATTGTCTTTGACTATTAATAACATACATACATAACATTTTATTTTTCTATTCCACATATGAGTAGAATTATTCTGTCTATCCCTCTCCTTATGATTTATTTCAATCAGCATAATACTCTCCATTTCCATCCATGTATAAGCAAATTTCATGACTTTATTTTTCCTTACAGCTGCATAGTATTCCATTGTGTAGACGTACCATTATTTCTTTATTAATTCATCTATTCTCGGGCACTTGGGTGTTTCAAAATTCTGGCTATTGTGAATAGTGCTGTGATGAATATAAGAGTGCACATGTTGGTTTGTTTGTTTGTTTTTGCATTGTTTTGGTTCATAGGTTATATTCATAGGAGTAGTATTGCTGAGTCAGATGGGAGCTCAGTTTCTAGTTTTGTAAGGAATATCCATATTGCTTTCCAAACAATCTGGATCAGCCTACATTCCCTCCAGCAATGAATGAGAATCCCTTTCTCCCTGTATTCTTGCCAGCACTGGTTGTTCTTATTTTTGGTGAGTGCCAGTCTTTGTGGTATGAAATGATATCTCATTGTTTTGATTTGCAATTCTCTAATAATTAGTGATGTGAAATATTTTTTCATGTGCCTTTTTTCTGGGGGGGGGGTTGGGTCACACCCGGCAGTGCTCAGGGGTTATTCCTGGTTCCAGAATATTCCTGGTTCAGAAATTGCTCCTGGCAGGCACAGGGGATCATATGGGACGCCGGGATTCGAACCGATGACCTCCTGCATGAAAGGCAAACGCCTTACCTCCATGCTATCTCTCCGGCCCCTCATGTGCCTTTTGACCATCAGTATTTCATATTCATATTTCATATTTCATATTTGAGGAAATTTCTCTTCTCACAATTTTGGAGTGCTCAATGATTTTTTCTTGTTAAATTCTGTTTTTTCCTTTTATTAAAAATTTATTTAAAGAAATGCATCAATCGTTGACATAGTTGATCATAATACATTCGTTTCCAGATAAGTGAAAATGAAGTTATTGAAAAAAATTAAAGAAAAATAAATACTGGAGAGATAGCACAGCAGTAGGGTGTTTGCCTTGCACACAGCCTATTCAGGACTGATTGTGGTTCTTCGAATCCCAGCATCCCAATGATCCCCCTTGCCTGCCAGGGGCAATTTATAAGCGCAGAGCCAGGAGTAACCCCTGAGGGCCACCGTGTGTGACTGCTATCACCAGGGCTTTTTGGAGCAAGTGTGGGCATCCTCCTTAACATCTTCCTTGTTTCAGGAAGCCTGGCAGCTGTCACCATGCACACAAATTCAGTCACCATGTTCAAACTGGACCAGCTCCACAGACCACTCTTTTCTCAAACAAAATGTAAACTGAGCTGTGAAAGATTATGACTACCCTGGTCCATGCAGCAGAAAGCTGGTGATCTTGGGAGGAGAGGGTCAGCCAAGTGCCTGCCCTGCTGAAGCCACACTTGCCGCTTCCATTTCTCAGAATCACCATTTCCTAATTGCCTTTCCTAATCCCTGACCCTCTATGATTCCCTTCGGGGACACCAATCTGATCACACTGCAGTCATGCTGGGTTTTTGTTTTGTTTTGTTTTGTTTTGTTTTCCTGTTATAACTAGGGCTTTTTGGAATGACTGCAACTATTCTATTTGTAATAGAAAAGCCATAAATCTTTGTGCTACTAATTGTGTGGCCTGCCACTTTATACAAATCTATTGTTTCTAGAAACTTTTAGGATTTTTGTAGAGTGTTTAGGATTTTAATTAATATAGTATCATGTCATCCACAAATAGTCAAAGACTGACATCTTCCTTTCCTATATGGATGCCCTCGATTTCTTTTTCTTGCCTAATTGCTATGGTAGTTACCTCCAGTACTATGTTCAATAGAAATGGCAAGAATGGACAACCTTGTCTTATGCCAGATCTTAGGAGAAAGTCATTTAACTTTTCCCCATTGAGTATAATGTTTGCTGTAGGCTTGTAATAAATGACTGACTATATTGAGAAAAGTTTCTTCAATTCCCATCTTGTTAGAGTTTTTTAATCATGAAAGTGTTCTGGGTCTTGTCAAATGCTTTTTTCTACATCTATTGATATGGTCATTTGATTTTAATTTTTTTTTTATTGTTATGGTGCATTATGCTGATTAACTTGTGTTAGTTAAATGTCCCTTGCATCTCTGGGATGAACCTTACTTCATTATGGTGTATGATCTTTTTGATGAATTGTTGGAAGGAATCTCTAGTTTTAAATACTCACATAACATTTCCTTTATTATCTCAAGACTTCTGGGAGCTTGAGAAATGTCATAAAATTGCTACTGAAGAAGAACAGTATGGAGAAAGGCAAGATTCGTTAACTAGAATAAAATAAACCTACTTGAAACTTGAAGCTTAAAATCCCAGCTAACTAATAAAATCTCTACTATTCCCTGTTCATGTGAATTCCATTCCAAATTAGGAATGCTAAATTCTAAATACTTTTATCCTAAATGACACGGAAACATAAAGATAACTCAACAGTTTTTGGAAGATCAAATGTTCTATCATACAGATCAGGAAGAAGCTTTAATATCCACTTTAGAGACTCTGTGACCTCAAATAAGAGACAAACCCTCTGAGTTCCAACTGTTTCATCTCAGGATAAGGATACCAAGTGATGACCTAACAAGTTATTTCAAGGATCTTATAAAACACCCTAGGCAAAAGCATTTAGTGATTTCTGAATGCAATATAAATATGTTTAATTCTCACTCCTGAAGTCTTCAGACCTAATTCTTATCACAATAAACATCTAATCATTATTTGATACTTACATTGGCTCAAGATATAAATTCTTATCCATCAAATTTGCTTCTAAAGACTACCCCTGCCCTGTTCTTTTCTGAACCACGTTTATGCTCTTAAATACTTTTCAGTATTGTTTATTCATCATTCATCTTAGTTCTACGTGAAATCTACCACCATAAGAACTGTGAGTGTAGATGCTACTTACTGTAAGTCATCTGAATAATGTGCTATATTGGGGCCGGAGAGATTGCATGGAGATAAGGCATTTACCTTGCATGCAGAAGGTCATTGGTTCGAATCCCAGCATCCCATATGGTCCCCCTGAGCCTGCCAGGAGTGATTTCTGAGCATGGAGCCAGGAGTAACCCCTGAGCACTGCCGGGTGTGACCCAAAAACCAAAATAAATAAATAAATAAATAAATAAATAAATAAATAAATAAATAATGTGCTATGATCGAGGGTAGAAAGTAAGGTAGCATGCAACTTTTCTTTCGAAATTAATTCTTTACTTTTACTAGACTTATTTTGAAGAACTTCTAATTTTTTCATACTAAATAATGCAAAAAATATTCTTTGCTTGACTTTCATTTAGCACTGGTCAAATGTACTTACCAACTAAAAATGAAAGACATTCTCCTCTGCAGAATATTTCTTTTTTTTTTTTTTTTTTTTGGTTTTTGGGCCACACCCGGTGGTGCTCAGGAGTTACTCCTGGCTGTCTGCTCAGAAATAGCTCCTGGCAGGCATGGAGGACCATATGGGACACCGGGATTCGAACCAACCACCTTTGGTCCTGGATCGAACCAACCACCTTTGGTCCTGGATCCGCTGCTTGCAAGGCAAACACCGCTGTGTGCAGAATATTTCTAAGTCATCACTTATTGCTAATTCTAGCTGAAGGAAAAGTCTATTCACTAATTTCTTCTTCATAAAATAATAACCCGATAGATATATTGGTATGATGTCAGGAACTCTAAATGTATTATCTTATTTATTTTCCACAACCCACACCCACACAACACTTGGGGTTACTTCTGCACTCAGAAACTCCTGGCAGTGCTGGGGAGACCTTAGCGGATGCCGGGGATCAAACCCAGATCATCTGAATGCATGGCAAATGCCCACCCCAATGTGCTATCGCTCAGGATCCTACTTTTCACGACTATTACCTACATTTTACAAATGAAAAAAAAGTCATAGAGAGGTTAAATAGTTTATACACAAATAACCAGTAAGCAATAGAAATGAGCTTCAAACTTCAATTAGGTAACAGAGCCAATTTTTTAGCTTCATGTTGTTTTGCTGATAATAGTAATATTAATTAAAAGTCTACAATCAGATAGTGTTAAATAACTATTTAACACAAAATATAGAAACATAAAAGGCAAATCTGTTTCTGTGGACCAGAATCAGGCTACACTTAGCTGGGTTCTCTGTTTCTAGGTTTTTTTTTTTTTTTAAGGATTAGAGTCAAAGGGGGAGAGGAGGTCACACCCAGCAGTGCTCAGGGGTTACTCCTGGCTCTATGCTCAGAAATCGCTCCTGGCAGGCTCAGAGGACCATATTGGATGCTGGGATTCGAACCAATGACCTTCTGCATGAAAGGCAAACACCTTACCTCCATGCTATCTCCCCAGCCCGTGTTTCTAGGTTTTTTAGAAGTTGCAATCAATGTGTCATTTGAGATTTCATTAATTTCAGACTCAATGGGAGAAAACTACATATCTAGGTTTTTTGAGTGGCTGTTGATACATTTTAATTCTTACAGGCTGTTGTTTTTATTGGCAGTGCCAATATGATATTTTGCTAAGTACAAAATTTGCAGACCAACAAAATAGAAGTCATAATTTATCGCACCATAATTACAAACGTGACAGTCTATCATGTTTACCATATTCTACTTTGTAGAAGCAAGTTGTTAAGTCCAGTCACTCAAGTAGAGGGGATTATACAGAAACATGAATACTAGGAGGTATAATTAATGAAAATTGCCTGGCTTTGCCTTAATTAACTGTAGCTAATGTTTGAGAGCTTATTGTTTATCTAATGAAAGTTCAAGTATTTTTCATACAGTAGTTTATTTAGAACTCTTGCCCAACTCTATACAATAGATGACTAAGTATAGTAACAAGGCATGGTAGGGTTGAGAGCAGAAAAATGAAGAATATTACGAATATTACTTTTCTAAATTCCAACAGAGAAAAATGTATATTTGGATGTCTCAAAACTATTGTTTCATAGACTTTACATAATTAAATATTTTTAAATAAACTTTTGACAAAAGCATTACTGAAGGAGCTGGAGCAATAGCACTGTGGGTAGAGCATTTGCCTTGCACACAGCAGATCCAAGTTTGATCCTTAATATCCCATATGGGCCCCCAAGCTTGCCAGGAGTAATTCCTGAGCACAGAGCCAGGTTTCTCCTGAGTGTCACAGGGTGTGGCCCCAAAACTAAAACAAAGCAAAACGGAAAAGTATTAATGAAATCAGGATGGTACAGGGACACTCAGCACCCAGTTCACTTGTAGTACTCAGGTATGTGGTGACATTTTAAAAAAATGTATACTGAAGACAGAAAACTAGTTTATTAGACTAATTAAAGTAAAAAATATCCCTTATCTGGCATTTTGATAACCACTACAGGGATTTAAAGAATTTTTGCCTAGGATTACATGTGTCAGAAGGATTGTTGTGGAGGACTTGGGGCACTATGGTGGAAATATAGATGCAACTTTATGTCTCAAAATTATGAACATTAAAATACTGCAAAGAAGTAAACTTGTTACCTAAATTACAATAAAAAATTTTAATTGAAAATTATTTTGCCTGGGGCCGGAGTGGTGGTGCAAGGGGTAAAGTGTCTGCCTTGCACACAGCTGACCCAGGATGAACCTTGCGTGGTTCAATACCCAGGTGTCCCATATGGTCCCCCAGGAGCAATTTCTGAGTGCATAGTCAGGAGTAACCCCTGACTGTCACTGGATGTGGCCGAAAACCCCAAAAAAATTATTTTTAGAGATTAGAAACACTGACTTATAGATCAGACTGGTTTTCTCCAGCCCTGTTCTCCAAATATGGGGAGGAAGTATAATCACTTAGAACAGTAGTGGGAGCTAAAAGTTCTCTTTTCAATTTTAATAGGAACTAAAGCATTATGTGGAAGACATCCCAGATTCTTAAGCCTCTGGGTTTAAGTCTATTTTCAAGTCTCTGATATTTGCAGTGACACACTCTTTAAATATTTAGAAACCAGTTCCTGGTCAGATTAAAAAAAATCAGAAAAGAAATATATAACAATCACCAATAAAATATAGGCAAGTAGATTCAAATCACTTTTATTAAAAGAATACAATAAGTAACCGGAGAGATAGCATGGAGGTAAGGCATTTGCGTTGCATGCAGGAAGACGGTGGTTCGAATCCTGGCATCCCTGAGCCTGCCAGGAGCGATTTCTGAGCATAGAGCCAGGAGTAACCCCTGAGCGCTGCCTGGTGTAACCCAAAGACCAAAAAAATATACAATATATAACAAGTATTAATTCAGTAGAGCAGAAATGATAATCAAATGATGTATTAATATGGGTCACCACATTCATAGGTTAAAAGAGTAGTATTGTCTCAACAGAATTAAAAATAATTTCTAAAATTTAGAGACTTTATAATAAGGAAAAAATTACACAATTTGGGATAGAGGAATCTACTTTACCATGTTAAAAAATAGAGGTTTGGACAAGTAGTATAGAGGTTAAGGTACTTGCTTTGCAAATGGCCCACACAGGTTTCTTCCTAGCATTCCATACAATCCCCTGAACACCACTGGTAGTAATCCCTGAGCAATGAGCCAGGAGTAAACTCTGATCACCAGTTGGTGTGGCCAAAAAAAGAGTAAAACTTTTTTGGTTTTTGGTTTTTGGGCCACACACCACAGTGATTAGGGTTTACTCCTTGCTCTGCACTCAGATATCGCTCCTGGCAGGCTCGGGGGACCATATGGGATCTGGGGATCGAACTTGGGTTTGCCCCAGGTTGGCCACATGCAAGGCAAATGCCTTACTATTGTGATATTGCTCTGGTCCCCAAAATGAATACATTTTATAATGAATATTCTTTATTTTATGATTTTTAAAGCACATCAAAATTATGTTTAAATATTAGCTCTACTCAAAATATGCATTACTATACAGTCACTATAATTATGTTGTATATATTTATGAACATATATATGCATAAGATCCATATGTACATCCTATATATAGATGCAGATATATGTGCAGATTGTGTCTGTAAACTCAAAACACATGTAGGAATAAATGTGCACTGAGTTATAAAAATAAATATGAACTGCTACAATAATTCCTTTAGAACCAGTTCTTGTAAATCTTTTACACTTAGAAACCCTTTTCACCTGAGAAATGCAATTGAGTGAACGCTGTCAGAAACACTTTGGATTCACTGAACAGTTGATTTTGGGTTTTTCTGGTTTGTTTTGGGGAGGTTGTTTGTTTTTGGTTTGGGGAATTTGGATTTTGGGCCACAACCTGTGATGCTCAGAGGTTATTCCCGGCTATGCGCACAGAAATCGCTCCTGGCTCAGGGGACCATGTGAGACATCATCAGGGGATAGAACCGCAATCATTCCTAGGTCAGCTGTGTGCAAGGCAAATAACGTACCACTGAAGCCACTGCTCCAGCCCCTGAACAGTTGATTTTGAATAATTTTTGATCTTTATCTTTTGAGAAAGTTAAATACAAGTTATAAAAAAAAAGTAGGGTTTTGTTTTGTTTTGTTTTTGCTGCATATGGCTATGTTCAAGGCTTACTCCTGAACTCCTATCTCTGGGCTCAAAGATCTCTTCTCACAGTGCTTGAGAAATGAGTTGGGATTCAAACTAGAGTTGCCTTATACAAGAGAAATGACTAAACCTCTGTACAATTTGTCTGACCCAAGAATTTTGAATTGGATCTTGGTTTTTAAAGATGGGATTGGTAGAACTGAGAAAGAATCATTAGTGAAAAAAAAAATCCTGCAAAGAAAAATCCTGCAAAAAATAACTATTTAGTTTGTATTGGACTCAGAACTGCCATTTTACCCTTCAGATTAGGACACTTGCTACTCCCTAGTGAAGTGAAAGGGAAAAGAGATAGGGGCTGGTTACCTCAGTGTGGCTCTGCCCAGCCCTGGCTCCAAAAAAATGAAGCATTTCAGAATGGTTCGCTGTTCAGTACTCATAATCATTATTTCATATTCCAGATCAAATAAACACACACACACACACACACACACACACACAAATACAATACACTTGACTTCACAAATCCCAGGGTCTAAGAAACAGTCACTGCAGCATTGTACTAAACATTGTCACACCCCCCTCCCCCGGGTCAGTACCTGGCCCCATCAGAAACTAGAAAAAATTGCTAGTTACCCAACCTTGGCTCCAGCTCTGGTCTCAAGAAAAAAAAAGCATGACAATATCAAAGCCCTGTTTGGTACTTAGGATTGACATTTTGTCTCCCAGGTCAGGAACTCTCCACCCCATGAAATATTCAGCCTCTAAGCAACTGTGATTTTCTTTGCCTCTCTAAATATTACCATGAATATACAAAGACATACTACCTCTTGTTATCTTTCCACACAAGAAACACCTCCTGGCCGCAAAAGTCACATTGGAAAAGAAATTCAGAACCCTACCAAGCTTATTTATGGAAAATGGAAGCCCTGAAGATTCAATCAGCTATATAAACTCTCTGCTAAAGACTTTAAAGAGGATGGGGCCAGAGAGATAGCACAGCGGTATGGAGTTCGTGTTGTACGCAGGCAATTCAGGATGGATTATGATTTAAATCCTAGTATCCTATATGGTCCCCAGTGCCTGCCAGAAGCGATTTCTGAGCAGTGTGACCCCCCAAAAAAAAAACAAACAAAAACATTTAAAGAGGAAATGTTGAGAATGTTCAAGAAGCTCACAGAAACAATAGGATAGCCAATGAAACACAAGAGGATATGAGAGCAGAAATGAGTAAACTACAATCAAAAATGACAAAACTGAAACTATTAGTAAGTGAAATGAAAAGACTTACTGGAAGGCAGCAGAGTAAGAGTGCCTAAGGACAAAATCAGGCACATCTAGGATTCGATGCAGAAAATTCCCAACCAACAACAGAACATGGAAACAAGCCTCAAAATAATTAAACAGCTAACAATAGAATTTTGTAGTGAATTCAAGAGAAACAACATAAAAATAATTGAGGTCCCAGTGAGCCAGGAAGTTAACCCTGAGGAAGAAGTAATGGTTGAAGATATCATTGTTTAGAAGTTACTAGAGCAGGAGATGTTCCCACATCCTGGACTCCTGAAAAGTAACAGCTAAAAGTAATTTAAATAAAATTACCCAAGACGCATTTTAATCAAAATCACAAAAAGTCATATGTAGAGATAAAATGCTAAAAGCAGCAAGATCAAAGAAGAAACTTATATACAAAAGAGTGACCTTAAGAGTTACAGCAGATTTACCAAGTAAAACACCGGGCACAAAGATAGTGATAAACCTCAATGAAATGAATGCCTCACAAGGAATATTTTACCCATTCAGATTTGAAGAAAAATGCACAACTTGTATACAATAACTTGGGAAATTTACAAACTCAAAGCCATATTTAAAATAAATCAAGGTGCTACTTTAAGACAAGACAAATCCAAAAAGCATACCAATCTCCTAAAGAAATATGGCACAAAACTCCATGACAGTAATCTCTCAGTTATCAAGCTAAATGCACCAAAAAATATACACAGTGGCAGGATGGGAGTAAAGAGAGATTTGGTGGAAGGAAGTGGACACTGCTGAAGAGATCTGTATTGAAACATTGTATGCCTGAAGCTAAATCATGAGTAATTTTTTTAATTTCACTTTAATAAATGAAATTAAAAGTAATTATGCACTGATTGGGTATTTCTAAATAGGACATATATGTGTGATATTAAGTTAGTTTTTAAAAGCAAGTCAAAGGGGCCCAGAGAGATAGCACATCGGTGTTTGCCTTGCAAGCAGCCGATCAGGACCAAAGGTGGTTGGTTCAAATCCTGGTGTCCCATATGGTCCCCCATGCCTGCCAGGAGCTATTTCTGAGCAGACAGCCAAGAGTAACCCCTGAGCAATGCCGGGTGTGGCCCAAGAACCAAAAAAAAAAAAAAAAAAAAAAAGCAAGTCAAAGAATATGACAGTGAATAAATGATATTTTAATTAATTTTGCATGAATATATAGAAGTACATAAAAATAATTGGAATAAGGCAACCCAAAATTTGATTGTCACTATTTTATAATGGAATCATGAATATTTTCTGCTTTTTTGTATCCCAAATTCTACTATTTTCATAATTGTTTTGTAATCTAGAAAAAGATTAAAGAATTAATCTGTTCAATTTGTAGATTGTACTGAACACCACAACCACCACAAACATCTATTACAAAGTTTACATAAAAATGTTTATCTTAGGAGAGATATTATTGAGATTAAGGTATTTGTTTTGCATGTGACTGACCTTGGTCAATCCTTACATTGCATAGAATCCCCCAACCACTGCCAGGGGTAATCCCTGAGCACCGAACTAGGAGTAAACTCAGAGCAATGTTGAGTGTCTCTAAAGCAAAAGAAAACAAAAAATGGGACTAGGGAGATACTTCAAATCAGCTGGAATATACAAGGAATATGCAAGGTTTTATATTCAAAATTGTGTGGCCTCTGGGGCTGGAGAGACAGCACAGCTGTAGGGTGTTTGCCTTGCATGTGGCTGACCCTGGAGAGACCCAGTTAAATTTCTGGCATTCCATATGGTCCCCCAGCCTGCAGGGGTGATTTTTTTTTTTTTTTTTTTTTTGGTTTTTGGGCCACACCCTGTGACGCTCAGGGGTTACTCCTGGCTATGCGCTCAGAAGTTGCTCCTGGCTACTTGGGGGACCATATGGGACGCCGGGGGATCGAACCGCGGTCCATCCTAGGCTAGCGCAGGCAAGGCAGGCACCTTTACCTCCAGCGCCACCGCCCGGCCCTGCAGGGGTGATTTTTGAGTGCAGAGCCAAGAGTAACCCCTGAGTGCCCACTGGGTGTGGCCCAGAAACCAATCAATCAATAAAGTTTTAAAAAAATGTGTGGTGGGCTAGAAAGATAGCATGGAGGTAAGGCATTTGCCTTGCATGCAGGAGGACGATGGTTCAAATTCAGGCATCCCATATGGTTCCCTGAGCCTGCCAGGAGCAATTTCTGAGAGTAGAGCCAGGAGAAATCCCTAAGCACAGCCAGGTGTGACCCAAAAACCCAAAAAAAGTGTGTGGCTTTCTGAACACCATGAGGTGCAGACTGGTGACTCCAGAACCACTGAGGAGGCCCCATAACAATTAGAAATATTAAGGCTCGGGCCCGGAGAGATAGCACAGTGGCATTTGCCTTGCAAGCAGCCAATCCAGGACCAAAGGTGGTTGGTTCGAATCCCTGTGTCCCATATGGTCCCCCATGCCTGCCAGAAGCTATTTCTGAGCAGACAGCCAGGAGTAGCCCCTGAGCACCATCAGGTGTGGCCCAAAAACCAAAAACAAACAAACAAAGAAACAAACAAAAAGAAATACTAAGGCTTGAACTGACAACTGTCTAGAGAATTTGTTAATTACTCCATTTGTGGTCTTTGCCATTTTCAAAGATACATTAGTTGTGATCTAATTATAATAATGTAGAGGAGAGAAGTTGGAGAACAGATGTTAATACATTTATTTTGAAAAACTAGCTGTGCAAGAGGGTTGAAACATTATTAACTCAAGAGAGATGGAAAATTATGGGAGATCTAAACATGCTTTCATGCTCTGGGAAAGAGGCCAGTAGATAGAAACAATGAATACCTGGGAGATAGAATAAAGAAATAACTGATATGGTAAAATTCCATAGGAGGTAGAACAGAGGTGATCAACAACTCTCATATATGAGTTAATTTTGAACAAGAGAACAATTAAATCTCTGAGTCTAGTGGGAAAGTTTTGATGATGAAAACCCTTAAAATTAAATATAGTCTCTTCTTAGATTGCTATCTATCCATGAGAATCTCAGTCCTCTTGAATAAAATTTTCATTCTTCATCCAATTGCAAGAGGACAAGTTAGAGAATTCCCCTCCTTCCATGGAAATCTTCTACCTGGTCATTGAGTTTTCACATTTAACATTGACAAGTGAAAATTTTAAACTTTCAGGGCTGTTAATTTCATAAACAATAACTGTTCTTTCAAAAGCCTCTAACCAAAATATGTCAACTATACTGTCTTTCCCATATTTCCCCCTATTTATATTATAGAAAAATGAAATAAACCTATCCCTATAGGTAGAGTTTCATATTCATGGAACAAGCCTTTTAAATTATTTTTAACTTTCTCAAAGAAAAGATGACAATATAATAAACACCATGTAGCTATTATTTCAATGATTATAATCAATGGGCAGTTTTGTTTTATCTATGCTTGCCTCCTATAATTCCCCTATATCTTCATTGTCACCCTCAGTTTTTTAAAGCAAACAGGCTTCCTTAAAAGTATGACTTTTTACAAAGCTCATTTCTAATCCTCTACTGCCTAAGTCCCAACCATTATTTCCTTCCATTTACTTATTTTGCCTTCAAAACTGTACAAGTCAATCACAGATCAAAACTTTCACGGAATTTAACACCCCACCCTACTATTTCAAAATTTCCCCTCTATATATTTGTTTTCTCTGGTCCTTCTCATTGTTATTTGTTAAATAAGAATGTCTGTATAGGGCCCGGAGAGATAGCACAGCGGCATTTGCCTTGTAAGCAACCGATCCAGAACCAAAGGTGGTTGGTTCGAATCCCAGTGTCCCATATGGTCCCCCGTGCCTGCCAGGAGCGATTTCTGAGCAGATAGCCAGGAGTAACCCCTGAGTACCGCCGGGTGTGGCCCAAAAACCAAAAAAAAAAAAAAAAAAAAAAAAGAATGTCTGTATAAGTGTCCCTCCATTTAAAGTTTATGTTAGAACCAAGTCAAAGGGATTGTTTCACTTGTCTAGCATCCCCATAGGCACCAACCACGCCATGTGGCATTGTTCTTCTTTTGCATAGGCATATTAAAACGGGGAATTATATACAAACACGTTCTTATCTAATAGAGATGGGAACACATAAATTTTGTAATGTAGTGGGAACTTACACCCTGAACATTGTCATAAAGACCTGGCTCAGGCCTCAGAAGAATGGGCATTGTCCATTTACTTCTGAACCAGAGATGCTATCTACAAAACAACCACAGTTGTGTACTACATCACCTGAAAGCAATCCTCTATCAGGGAAGACCCTACCACTGCTCTGGCATAAACCTATTCAACAGAGACTTTTTTTTAACACCCAGAGGACTTAACAACTACCAGCTTTCATGACTGAGCTCTCTACATCACCCTCTAATTATGAGTGAAACTAAAGGATGCTCTGCATTATCCTGACTTTGATGTAGGATATAGGCATATTCCAGGATCCTTAGCTACAGTGACTGTGTAAAAAATAAAAGTATTGGCACTACAAACAATGACTTGGGTTAGACAACCTACTATGCCTGGAGCCTAGAGTTGGTCTTATGCCAGAAAACTTCAGGGGTATGGTCTCCTAATAAGTTCATTAGGCCAAGGCTTTTCCTTTCCATGTCTCCTATATTTTGCTGGACCCATGCAAACAATTGTCACACTAATACCATCTTGGCTGTGCTCCTTTGACTCATCCTTAATGAAATAATGAATTATGATTAACTGTGTCAACAATACTATAGCTTTTAATGTTAAAGGAGTTACATAAATTTTGTGGCTTTAGATTGCTTTGTATACTACTAAGAAATGGTATAATGTACTACAATCTGGGAACTTGAGGGACAAAGTAAATGTGCATGTGTTTTGTTTTATTTGGCTGAAAATTCAAAATTAAGGTGTCAGCAAGGGGATTTTTTTTGAGAATTCTGTTTATGGCTGATTGCCTTCCCACTGTAACTTCACCTTGTCCTTTCTTGCACCTTTGTCTTCAAAGAAAAAAGAAAAATAACCCACCAAAATATAAAAAAATATATGATTTTTAAGCTTAATAATAATATTAATCATTTATTATATAACATATGTAGTATGTGTACATAGTACAACACCTTAAACTATATTATATATTCTATACATATAAATTTAAAATAGCCCAACAAATGTTTTGGGTATTCCTTTTTTTAATCATTTAAATATTGTTGGGGTCAGAGTAAGTTTCTTAAAAGTACATTATTTTGGGGCCGGCGCAGTGGCACTAGAGGTAAGTTGTCTCTGCCTTGCCAGCGCTAGCCTAGGACGGACCCCGGTTCGATCTCCCAGCTCCCATATGGTCCCCTAAGCCAGGAGTGACTTCTGAGCGCATAGCCAGGAGTAATCCCTGAGCGTTACCGGGTGTGGCCCAAAAAAACAAAACAAAAAAAAAGTACATTATTTCAGAGCTGGTAGCAGGTAAAATGTTAATCATTTTTGCACCAAACTGCTTGACAGAAAGGCCTACCTGTCCTTCAAACACAATGAATATTTCTATTAGGTGAATTGGAATAAAATCACTTAGGGACAATTTTGCTACTTAATATGCACCATTTTGTAATGTAAATTGGTTTTAATAGCTCAAACAATGCCATCAAGTGTTGAGTTTAAAAACTCATTCCCATATCAATAACCTTGGAATTTAAGTTAAATTTTAATAAGTTGCTGTGAAAGCAAAACTTCACAGCAACCAATATTGCTCACCTAAAAGACTGCACACTGCAAGATATTAAAAATGATTGTGAGATACTTAAATACAGAAGATGTATCTTTAAACTGTAAAAATTCTCAAGTATTTGTGCAAGAATATTGGAAAAAGAAATAACTATGACCCAGCTACAAGATCAGTATCACTGTAATAGATTTGTAGGTTCTGAGAAAAGACTTCAGCCCTCGCCAATTATTTTATATTTATTCCTGTTGAGATATTATGCTAGATCTCCAATATATCACCTGCATAAAATGCAACGATCATACTCTTAAAAATTAATGTAGACACCTAGGTGTACGACATGATTTTATAACACCTTCAAGATAATCAAAAGAGAAAAAGGAAATGATAAAACATTTCATTTTTACTTTTATTTAAAATAGCTTGTTCCAAGTTTCCTTGCCAACCTTCCCTGCAGCTAAGTGTAACCTTGTGATTAAATTGTGGTCAGTGGAATGTAAATAAGTGGTAGGCAGCTTACAGGAAAGTGGCTTTTGTCTTTTAAACAAATAGTCATGAAAAAACTAGATATAAAAAGAATAAAGTTGAATGCTTACCTCATGGATGAACTAAATGTAAGAGCTAAATGTAAGAACTAAAACTTTAATGCTCTTTATTTTTTAATGTTCTCTCTGACACTCATTTATATTTTTTTGATTTGGCGGTCATACCTGGAAATGCTCAGGGGCTTCTCTTGGCTCTGTACTCAGAAATCACTCCTTGCAGTACTCTGGAGATTATATTGGCCCAGGGATATAACTGGGATTAGCTACATGCAATGAAAGCAGTTTTATCTCTACTATATTTCCTGACCAAATACCCTTTATAAAACTTAAATTACTTTTTAATCATTTCCCCCTTCTTCATCAGTTTTTTTATTGTTGTTGCTATGACTAGATGTCACACATATGATGATAGTACTCTGGAGATCACACATTTTGTTGTGTTACCAGAGATCTCAAGTAATCCACTGGGATTACATTTGGATATATAACATAGTGCCAGAGATAAAACTCACAGCCTCATGTTGCAATGCAAACACTTCACTGCTCATCTTTTCCAAGTTTCCCCCAAACTTTAAATAGTGGGTACGGTTCTTGCTTTGCTTACGATTGGTTGAGGTTAATTAGCAGCATCACAAATGATCCCCCAGTCCCACCAGGAGCAGTCCCTGAGCACAAAGCCAGGAATAAACCCTGCAAACCTCCAGGCTTGGCCCCCCAAAATAAATAAATAAACTAACAATAATAAGCCTTTAAATGTCTTAGAACAAAATGTAAGAGAAACTTTTTTTTTTCTCTTTTCTTTTATTTTTTCCATTTTGTTTTTGTTTTGGGTCACACCAAGCTGTGTTCAATGTTGTCTCCTGGCTTTGCACTTCTGCGAACGCAGAGTCATAAACAGTGCTGGGGATCTAACTGGTTGGGGCTGCATGTAAGGCAAGAAACTTACCTACCGTACTCTCTCTTCAACCCTAAGAGAAAACTTCTTGACATTAGACTTAGTAGTGATTTTTTTAAGTATGATATAAAAAGCATAAGCAAACAAAGAAAAATACAAATTAGAGTCCACTAAAACAAAAAATATTTATGTATCAGAGAGTGCTAACAACATGGAAAAAGGCAAATCATGGACTGGGAGGAAATATTTGCAAATGCTATCTAATATATTAATGCTTAGACTATATAAAGAACTACAACTCAACACAACAAAAAATATCCAGTTAAAAAATTGATCAAAAAAAGGTGAAAAGATAGTGAGAGGTAAGACAAATGCCTTGCAAGCAGCTGATTTGCCTGATTGGTTCAATCTCTTGTAGACCCAAAACAAAACAAGACAAAACAAATGGACAAAATGTCATATAAATATTTTTACAAGGAGCTATGCAAATAATAAGTAAGTACAGGAAAAGATACACACATCACAATGATTATGAAATAAAAATCAAAACCACAATGAAACAGTGAGCTTTTTGGGGAGGGGTTGTTTTACTTTGTTTTGTGTGTGACATTGGGTTGTGCTGAAGGGTTATCACCAGCATAAAATGCAACCAGCTCTGTACTAGCTCTGTACTCAGGAATTACTCCAGTGACATTTGGGGTACCCGGGATTGAACCCAGGTCAATAGCTTGCAAAGCAAACACCTAACCATTCTAATTAGAAAGCTTCTCAAAAATCAAAAATCAAATGGCTAGAATTGACTTGGTAAAACTGGACACATATATTGCTAATAAAAATGTTAAATGTCACAAAATTTATTGAAAAAGTTTGAAAATAAAATTATATCATCTATGGAGCTGGAGAGATAGCAAAGTAGTAGGGCATTTGCCTTGCACACAGCTGATCCAGGACAGACGGTGGTTCGAATCCCAGCATCCCATATGGTCCCCATGTTTGCCAGGAGTGACTTCTGAGCATCGCCAAGTGTGACTCAAAAAACAAAAAACAAAAACAAAAACAAAAAAAGTATATCATCTACCAATTCTATTGTTCAGTGGTTTTTTATTTATTTGTTTGTTTGGGGTCACACCCAAAGGTGCTCATTGAGTCCTGGTTCTGCACTCAAGAAATACTCCTGAAGGTGCCCAGTGTTGACCATATGGGGTGCCAATCATGGAACTCAGGTCAGGTGCACGCAAGGCAAACACCCTGTCCCCTGTACTATGGTACGATAACTCCAGACCTTCTATTTGTGTTTATACATTCAAAATCACTGAAATCAGTTACTAAAAGTCATGTTGCTATTGCAAGTATGAAACCACATATGAGACCTAGAGCTTAATTGTTGGTGTCAGCAAATGCAGTGAGTTCCGTAGAGTACCTCTGCTGTTTGAGTGTATGGTCTCCAGTGCACAGTCAAATGTGTGCAAACACTGCCACTAAAAATGTTCAAGCTTTGGGGCCACAGAAATAGCATGGAGGTAAGGCGTTTAGCCTTGCATGCAGAAGGACAGTGGTTCGAATCCTGACATCCCATATGGTCCCCTGAGCCTGCCAGGAGCAATTTCTGAGTGTAGAGCCAGGAGCAACCCCTGAGCACTGTCGGGTGTGACCAAAAAAAAAAAAAAAAAGAGTGAAAATAGAACTCCCATATAACCCAGTGAGACTACTTCTTGGCATCTACTCTCAAAACACAAAATCATTAATTCAAAAGGACTTATGCACACCTATGTTCACTGTAGCACTTTATATAACAGAAAAGACATGGAAATAACCCAACCACAATGTAACAAGAAATTGTGGTTTACAATGGTATACTATGCAACTCTAAGGAGGACAAAATCATGCAATTTTCTGCTACACAAAAGGAATCAAAGGGTATCGTGCTGAGTGAAGTCAGTTAAAGAAAATAAAACATAGATATAGAATTATCTCTCATATATAGAATTATCTCTCATATCTCTCACAGTAAGAGAGCAACAAATGGCCAGAGGCAACAGAATTGGATATATGATCCATAGAACTGAACTTATGAGGGGTCAGTAGTGAATAGAATGGGAAGGGCCTACTAGAATTTTGTGGAGTGGGTCCTGAGAGATAGCACAGTGGTAGGGTGCTTGCCTTGCATGCAGCCTATTCAGGATAGACGGTGGATTAAATCCCAGCATCCCATATGATCCTCCCAAGCCTGACAGGAGCAATTTCTGAGTGCAATGCCAAGAGTAACGTTACCGTGAGCACTGCCGGATGTGACTCAAATACCAACCAACCAAAAAAAAAAAAAAAGAATTTTGTGGAGGAAAGTGGGCACCCTGATAGTGGGTTTATGTACATATGTATTAAATGTATGTATATGAAATTATGTAGCTATGAAATTGTTACTAAATTACTGCAAATCACATTTCAACCCAGAATTTAAATTCCATTTTCAATTTATTTATTATAAAAATAATTGCCTTATAAGTAGTGATATAAGACAATGAAATGGATCATTCATAGAGCTAGAATACAATGCAATATTTAAAAGAACACAATAGATGTAAATATTCAAGTAAATATCAGAGTTGCTTAAATTATAAACTACCACTATGTGAAAATAAATGCTGAAGGGCTTGCAAATGCAGGTAAGAGGCATGGCAGTAGCTAATATCTATAAAACATGCACTGGGGTCAGCCTCTTTCCTACAAACTTTGCCTGACATACATCCATAAATTTTCAAGATATGCCTGCAAGCTATGGGGTTTTGTTTTGTTTTTTTGTTTGTTTCTCTGCTAAGGAAGCAGTGGCACAAATGAGTAACATTTCTCTAGTACCACACAAATATTAAATGCTGCAGCCAGAAAATTAAGAGCAAACTATCTTTAAGGGGTGATGATAATATAAAATTGTAGTGAGGGAAATGGTTACACTTTTCTATTGAATCTGATTTTTATGAGCATGTAATAACTACATGGAAATAGAAGGAGAAATGACAAAGAAATGTAGGGTAGGGCCCAGAGAGATGGCACAGTGGTGCTTGCCTTGCAAGCAGCCGATCCAGGACCAAAGGTGGTTGGTTCGAATCCCAGTGTCCCATATGGTCCCTCATGCCTACCAGGAGCTATTTCTGAGCAGACAGCCAGGAGTAACCCCTGAGCACTGCCGGGTATGGCCGAAAAACCAAAAAAAAAGAAATATAGGGTAATAAAACCATGTTTTAACACACAATATAAGACTCAAAATACACATTTTTCAGGTTCCTACTGAAAAAGAAAAAGATCAATAGGAAAAAAATTTAATGTAATATATATCAAAACTTAGGATGCTAGTTCTTAAAAAAAAAGTTAGTCCATATAGATAGTTCTTTATGATGCATTTGTTATAACATTCTTGGACACTGAACATTGCCTGGCCACCACAAAAATTAAATACGAATGAAAAGATAGACTTCTTGCCTTTCATGTGACTAATGTAAATTCAATCCCTGGTGCTACATAGGATTTCCTAAGCCTCACCAGAAATAATCCTTGAGTATGTCCTAAGCACTGTTGAGTTTGACCCTCAAATAAATATAAATAAGTAACAAAAACTGTAAATATAATGTCTAATAACTTGCCTAGAAAATAAAAGATCATAAATAGGAGAACATAGATTAACTATATGGAAAGAAAACAGATTAAAGAAGATAAATACAAATACACACAAATCCTTACGTGCTACTATGATATCTGCATTTACCCAACACTCCGGAATTTTGTAGGAGTCTACAGTAAGCAGTAGCTGTATTCTGGTTGACTTCCACACTCTGTTAATATTGCCCTCCAGTCGCCCCACACCCATCACAGAACCACACAAAGTCCTAATTTTGTCTATGCTTCCAAAAGACCAGGGTGTCATGGGCTCAACATATCTATCTTCATTCTCTTCACTCTCATGCTATATCTGGGCGTAGGAATTGGATTTTGCATACTACAGAAATGTCTCTACCTCAAGTTAGATTTCTAAGGAATATCGCAAGCTGTTTCTCAAAGTTTCTTTGTGTAATAAGGCTTTAATTTATTATTCATTTGAAGTACATTGGTTTAGTAGTGCCATTTATTTTTTTCTTTTTTTAAATAATTCTGATATCTATTTCTTTTTTGTTTTGTTTTGTTTTGTTTCGTTTTTTGGGTCACACGCGGCAGCGCTCAGGGGTTACTCCTGACTCTATGCTCAGAAATCGCTCCTGGCAGGCTCGGGGGACCATATGGGATGCCAGGATTTGAACCACCGTTCTTCTGCGTCTAAGGCAAACGCCTTACCGCTGTGCTATCTCTCCGGCCCCCTAATATTTATTTCTTAAATTTATTTATTTATTTTTATTTAAGAATCATGTTTAAAGAATTGTTCATAGTTGGATTTCCGTTGTAGAAATGTACACCACCCTTCATCAGTGCAACTTTCTGGCATCAAAATCCCACCCCCCCATTTCCTGCCCATTCTCTCTCTACCTCCTGCCTCTGGGGTAGGCAGTTTGCTTCTCTCTTTCACTCTATTTTTTCCTTTTTGACACTGTGATTTTATTGTTAATGAAGAAGTGCCATGAATGTCACTTTTATCCCTCTTTAGTACCCAGTTCTTGTCCAGAGTGATAAGTTTCAATTATCATTATTATAATGGTCCCTTCTCTATTCTAACTGCACTTTCTGTTTTTTTGTGGCAAGCTTACTACCATGGAACTGTCCTGATCCTCATCTCTATTGTCTCTGGATATTATTTCCATATTGTCTTTCATTTTTCTTATATCCCACAGATAATTGAAATTATTTCGTGTCGATCCCATTCTCTCTGACTCATTTCACTCAGCACAATAATCTTCATGTTCATGTATTTATTAGCAATTTTATGACTTCATTTTTTCTAACAGCTGTTTAGATTTCCATTGTGCAGATGTACCACTGTTTCTTTAGCCACTCATCTGTTCTTGGGCACCTGGGCTGTTTCCAGATTTTGACTATTAAATAGTGCTGCAATGAACATAGAATGCAAAGAGTAATTTTGTATTGTTTTTGTGTTCCTAGGTAAAGCCCTAGGAGTGGTATTGATGAATCATATGAAAGCTCAATTTCCAGTTCTTTGAGGAATATCCATATTGTTTTCCAGAAAGGCTGGGCTAGACAGCATTCCCACCAAAAATGAATGAGAGTCTCTTTTCCCCCATAACCACAGCAGCACTGGTTGTTCTTGTTCTTTGTGCATAGTGTTATTTCTAAACTATCTTCCTCTCCAAGTTCCATTTATATTGCCTTCTATAAAAACAACAACCTTCTAGAACTGTACATTGCTCTACTTATAAAGCCATCCATAACAATTTTGTAAATATATTTCATTTCCGCAGCAACCACAACAAGGTGAAGAAGATGAAAAATAGTCATGCTTCATTCAAGAATCTGATAAAGAAAAATAGAAGCCACAGTTTTAAAAGAATAAAAATTATAATAAAATATATTCAAAACCCAGGAGAAGTATACTGCCTACAGAACTATTAAAAACTGTGTATCATATCCCATGTTTATTTTATTTTTGGTGATAAAATGATTTTATTAAGTCAAAAAAGCCTATTGCTTTTTGTATATATCCCACAAGTTCTATTTCTACTATCAAATGTAGTATTTACTGCATATGTTTATGACTGACATGTATTTGACAACATAACTTGACTATCTAGTATGTCCAATTACTTAAATTTGCAATGAAATTATAACTAAAAATGAGTTAAATCCACTCTGCCTTCAGGATAGGATGACGGCTTTTCACATGCTGCTGTAAAAAAAAAAAGATAGAGAAAAGTTTGAGTAATGTGTCATATGGAATCATAGCAAAGACTGAAATTTGAAGTTTGATGGTTTGAAAGAACCATTCCAAATATAGAAACTAAAGAAAATCACTAAACAAATACAAAGAAACACACTAGAGAGCAACAACATCTACTGGCAAATTGCTTTTAGCAAATACAGAGCACCTACACCATGTGCAGAATTGTGCTGTGGTGCTGTGGAAAAACATAAAGAACAACACCATATGTTCTCTCTCTCTTAAAATTACTTAGCATTGCTGTATTTTTTTAAGGAACAATATTGCTCAGAGCCTCTTTTTCAGAAATCATACACAGCAGATATCAAGCCAGAACCTTGCCTTTGAGAGAAAAGTATTGCTGATAGAACTTTATACAGGTCTAAGAAGTTGAAGTTGGCAGATCAAATACTATATTTATGTGTGTTTAAAAATATCCATAGTTTTTCTTAAAAGAAATTACATTTGAGCTACCAAAGAGGTAGCTCAAAGAGCTAGAGTGCGTATCCTGCATGTAGAGCCTCATTTTTGATCCCTGGCATCATGGTTATTCCTGGCTGTGCTCTGGAATTACTCCAGGTGGTGCTTGATAAACCAATATGGAATGCGAAGGATTGAACTCGGATCAGCTGCATGCAAGGCAATAGCCTAAATCTCTCTTCTCCTGCATGTCCCAACCTATACTGGTTCTTCACTAAGTGGGCCAGGCATTCAATGAGAGGGCAAGAGGATGTGATGTTGCTTATACCTAGCAGTATTAGGAACTAGGCAGGTGCTCTGGGAGAGCTATATTTTTCAATGTTTAGGAGATCATGCAGAATTGGATATTGGTCATTGCAAGGCATGCATCTGAATCCTGGTTGATGGCCCCAGGAACTGTATTTTTATCAGATACCTTTTATACATAAATGGTACAATTCTATTTGAAATCTCATTTGAAAAAAAAAATCAAGCCTCTAAAGATGGCATTTCAACTTCAAGTACTGGATCACTTTTTTATCAACAGTTTCACACACTGAAATACTGTACTTAGGAATTCATTTGGCTGTACATTTTTTGGGGGGTCACACCCAGAAGCGCTCAGGGGTTACTCCTGGTTGTGCACTCACTCAGAAATTGCTCATGGTTGGCACAGGAACTCATCTGGGATGCTGGGATTCGAACCACCATCCGTCCTGAATCGGCTGCATGCAAGGCAAAAATGGCCTACTGCTGTGCTATATCTCTGGTCCCTGGCTGTACATTATTTTAGGCAAATTTAGAGATATTTAGGAAAAACTATTAGGGAAGTTACATTTAAACCTGCTTTACTACCTGCCCCAAATTCTTGCTCATCCAAAAGCTTGGCAGTATCTTTATTAACTCAGAGAGGAAAACAGATCCTAGCCATTATCATGTCACAACCTTTAAATAAGAGTGCCTGACAGATTTGACTCTTGAATCAGAATACTGACATGTGAATCCCCTTTCACCTTATTAATTGAAAAAAACTTAGGCCAGAGTGGTGGTTCTGGGTAGGGCATTTGCCTTGTACATGGCTGACCTAGGACTTACAGTGGTTTGACCCCTTGGGGTCCTGTATGGTCCCCCAAGCCAGGAGCAATTTCCGAGGGCATATACAGGAGTAACCCCTGAGCATCACCAGGTGTGGCCCAAAAACAAAAAAACAAGAAACAAAACAAAACAAAAAAGGAAAAGAAAAAAAACAACCATTCTAAGTGTTCTAATATTTATGTTTGGAGATCATTAGTACCTACTTTAGAAGGTTGTTGGGAAAATTGAAAAGGTTAATACAGTGCTTCTCAGTTATTTTCTGTCATACCCCCATAGGAGGAAGAAAACATTTTGCACCCCCCATGCGACTGTAAATAGTATCTTTATTTAAAAAACTTTAACCTGATAAACAAAAATATATAAAATAATTTGCACTGATTTTTTTTTATTCAGAGATAATGTCTGGATTAATGGCTACAATGAGCACATTTTGCAATGCATAGCTTTTCAAAGCAGGGTTTGAAGTAGGACACAGCAATTCTCAGCTCCAGAGACATACAGAAACATAAATACGGGGTTTAGATTGGTATGACAGTGTTTGCTGAGGTAAATGCACCACCCTTTATGGAGCCTAGTGCCCTCCTGGGGTTGCGCCCCGCTATTTGAGAAGCACTGGGTTAATATAAAGTACTCAATAACACGTCTGTCACATAGTAAATGTACAAAAATATAAACTGTGTTACTATGTTTATTGTAGATATAGCATATTTGGTATAGAGACAAAAATTAATTATCTTTGGTATAGAAAACCAGTCTGGTATAAAAACTATTGTCCCATATGAGGTCAATGGGAACAGGGTATTCAGTCACAGTTTTGACCTTTATTATTTTATAACTCCTTTAACCAAGAAACTTGACCAACAAGAGAAGAAAGTAGGGGACCACAAAGCTCATAGTAAAATCATTATCACACACTCTTCATCCTATCTTTATCCTGTCTAACTGTATTACAAATAAAAGGAACTAGATCTAAGCATTTTTAGGTAACGCATCTATCATTGGCCTGAGGCATTTAACCTCATTTACCAATTTTTTGTTGTTGTTGAGAATTTACTACCTAAAGTGAATTCTAGTTAGGGAATATCTGAAGAAAAATCTAGGGTGACATTTTCCCTTACTGAAATAGGAATGCGAGCCCGGAGAGATAGCACAGTGGTGTTTGCCTTGCAAGCAGCCAATCCAGGACCAAAGGTGGCTGGTTTGAATCCTGGTGTCCCATATGGTCCCCTGTGCCTGCCAGGAGCTATTTCTGAGCAGACAGCCAGGAGTAACCCCTGAGCAATGCCGGGTGTGACCCAAAAACAAACAAACAAACAAAAAAAATAGGAATGCGTAGAGCTAAATTACTTAGGATTTACGTTATTTTACACACTAAAAGTAGGATGCCCAGGCCTTAATTTTTGGCTAATGTAACTCAAAATCTATGTTATTTAATATTACGATAGAAGAGATTTGTGTTAGAGAAAGTTAGAGATTGAAATAGGATGAGTAGAAGGGAACTTAATAAAGCTTTATCAAGTTTTATGTAGCCAGTAATCCACAAAATCCCTATAAACTCCCTCAAAGATTACACCCTCTAACAATATTAAAAACGGTAACTTGTCTCAGACCATTAATGTTCTACATTAATGGTCTCAAATAGAATTTTAAAAACTTACTTAGTGACAAATAAAATTTTGCTGTATGCAGTCAGTTACACTTAGAAAAAACTTCCACCCATAAGAGATCTAAGATGGAGAAACTAATTTTGTGAAGTAGAACATGAGGGTGATATTTGATACAACAACATATTTGTTATCTGTATCATTTGTAACCATTTTAACATAGAAAATTTTGCCTCCAATTTTACCAAAAACATGAATGAGTTTTTCAGACCTAACTATTCTTAGAATAGACTTCATTTTCTTTCCAAAACCAGACAGAAATAGGATGTCTAAAAGTCAGTTGAGCTCAAGATTGTTTTTGCAGGAAAAAAAAAAAAACTCAGCCAATTTCTGTGTAGTTGAAAAGTGTCATATGTTCATATTTCTTGAAAAATTTATTTCAGTGAAGCTCATTGGTTTTCTAAGCAACAGTTAGGTCTTCCTACAGGATCGTAGTCTAAGGTTTTAGGCATAAAAACTGAGACACTGTGGCAGGAGCTATAGCACAGCAGTAGAGCGTTTGCCTTGCATGCTGCTGACCCAGGACAGACCTGGGTTTGATCCCCAGTGTTCCTTCCATATAGTCCCCCAAGCCAGGAATGATTTCTGAGTGCATAGCCAGGAATAACCCTGAGCATCACAGAGTTTGGCCCCAAAAGAAAATAAAAATCTGAGATACTGAGATAAGAACCCTCTTTCATGACTAAATAAAACAAAACTTTTGTGCACCTATTGGTAAGGCTAAACACCCATGTAAGACTTTTGTCTTTATGGGCTGCAGGAGTTCTAACATTGCCCCTCATATCTTCAGAGCAACTGGGGGGAGTCTCACCTTTGTGTCATCAAATAATCAGTTTTTATTTCAGCTTTTGTGTTCCCCCTATTCATCTTCCTCCCTTCCCACACATCTCACCCCACTCCCCCCCCCCCCCATACAATTAGAATTTCTTTGGTGAAGAAAGCAAAAACAGACTAGCTAAGGCTTGGAGTAATGAAGAATGTAACAAACCCTCCTGGTGAAACCACCTTACTATATTTGGCTTTGAGTGGTCTCTACAAATACCTTTATACTAATAAGGACAAACCACAGACCCTAGATCATGACTCTAGTCAGTGGAAACTACTCAGTGGAGCCCTTCTAACTCACATCCACTCCTGATGACATTATCTGCCATTTTCTGTACATACAAGGGATATATGGCATTGTCTATTCTTTGAATGTACATGCTTATTACTTTCATAAATATGCAGGAATTTTTTCAAATTACTAAGTGCATATAGATTGTTAGATCACTCTAAACTACCAGGTATAAAACTCGACCATTCAGTTAATTTCCTTAAAACTTTACAGTCTATGCTGGTTAACATCCTTGATAAATTGTTTTCCTGCTGATAAAACCTCTTTTCTATCATTTTGTCTGTACTTTTTAGACAAGATATGATATAAATGTGCACCTGACAAATTTAATTTGTTGGAACCTACAGAGTTTCTTTGGGTAGAATTATTCTTCATGTTATGGTAAACTTCAGGTAAGTTCTACCCACTCTATGACCTCCTGCACCTTTGGTAGAGGCTAGGTGTTTTATTATATTAAGGGAATGGCCTGTTTTTTCAGATTCTTAGGAGTGATCACAGTTAAAGGGGAAAGAATTCTTTCATATAAAAACACGTGTTCCATGACTTAGTTTGAAAAGAGAACAATTGGGGCCGGGCGGTGGCTCTAGAGGTAAGGTGCCTGCTTTGCCTGCGCTAGCCTTGGACGAACCACGGTTCAATCCCCGGCGTCCCATATGGTCCCCCAAGCCAGGAGCAACTTCTGAGCACATAGCCAGGAGTAACACCTGAGCATTACCGGGTGTGGCCCAAAAACCAAAAAAAAAAAAAAAAAAAAGGAAGAAGAAAAGAGAACAATTAATGGGATATATCCATAGGCTGTCAGAAAAAGGGGGGTGACACACCTTTCAGTTTCTCTTTTGAGATTTTATTTTCTCATGTTTTAATATCTTTCATATGTGTATATGCTGTGATTTCTAGACTGTCTTTTTGTTTGTTTATTTTTGGGTCACACTTGTCGGCTGTGGCACTCAGAGGTTACTCCTGGCTCTGCACTCAGAAATTGCTCCTGGCAGGCTCAAGGGACCATCTGGGATGCTGGGAATCGAACCAGGTCCGTCTGGGGTTGGCCCCAGGCTCAAGGGACCATCTGGGATGCTGGGAATCGAACCAGGTCCGTCTGGGGTTGGCCGAGGTGCAAGGTAAAAACATCCTACCTGGGGCCGGGCGGTGGCGCTAAAGGTAAGGTGCCTGCCTTGCCTGCACTAGCCTTGTAGGACCGCAGTTCGATCCCCGGTGTCCCATATGGTCCCCCAAGCCAGGAGCAACTTCTGAACGCATAGCCAGGAGTAACCCCTGAGCGTTACCGGGTGTGGCCCAAAAACAAAAAAACAAAACAAAACAAAACAAAACAAAACAACAACAACAACAAAAAAAAAACATCCTACCACTATGCTATTGCTCCGGCTCCATAGACTGTCATTTTTTTTAAATTTATTTTTATTTTATTAAAACACCATAATTTGGGCCCGGAGAGATAGCACAGTGGCGTTTGCCTTGCAAGCAGCCGATCCAGAACCTAAGGTGGTTGTTTCGAATCCCGGTGTCCCATAATGGTCCCCCATGCCTGCCAGGAGCTATTTCTGAGCAGACAGCCAGGAGTAAACCCTGAGCACCGCCGGGAGTGGCCCAAAAACCAAAAACCAAAACAAAACAAAAAAAATAATTTACAATGTTATCCATAATAGAATTGTTTCAGGCATACAATGTTCCAACACCAGTCCCACAACCCCCTTCTCTCCGTTCGTTTCACCTCCCCAGGTTACCCTTTAGGCAGGCATACAACAAATTTATTTCACATTACTTGCTCCAACAAAACACAAAGGAATAGCAAATGAAAATTATTATTCTCAGAAAACGTATCAATAATTAAAAATATAACATTCTGGGGGCCAGACAGATAGCCCAGCGGTATGGAATTTGCCTTGCATGCAGCCAATCCAGGACGATGGATGGTTCGATTCCTGGCATCCCATATGGTCGCCCGAGCCTACCAGGAGGGATTTCTGAACTTAGAGCCAGGAGTAACCCCTGAGCGCCGCCGGGTGTGACCCAAAAACCAAAATAATAATAATAATAACAACAACAACATTCTTATTTACATAAATAAATGTTCAACTCTGGAATTCAAAATATATTACATTAAATTTATTTTGTACTTGAATCTTGTAGTAATTATTGTCTTCCCTGTAATTAAAAAACTATTTTAAGGGCCCGGAGAGATAGCACAGCGGCGTTTGCCTTGCAAGCAGCCGATCCAGGACCAAAGGTGGTTGGTTCGAATCCCGGTGTCCCATATGGTCCCCCGTGCCTGCCAGGAGCTATTTCTGAGCAGACAACCAGAAGTAACCTCTGAGCAAAGCCGGGTGTGACCCAAAAACAAACAAACAAACAAAAAAACAAAACAAAACAAAAAACTATTTTAAAATTCTGTGTTAATATATTTTAGTTTCCATAAAATAGGTAAAACCTACAAATGTAGCCTAGAGAGATGGTACATCCGGTATGGGTTTTGCCTTTCGCATGGCCAAATTGAGTTTGATCCTTGGCATTCTATATGATTCCCTGACTCCTTCGGAGTTAGGAGCTATCCATCAGGACAGAGACAGAAGTAAGACCAGCATTGTTGGGCCCTAAACAAACAATAAAACCTTACAAGTGTAACTTTTATTAAGAGTGAAGATATTGGGGCTGGAGGTAAGGCATGGAGGTAAGGCATTTACCTGGCATGCAGAAGAATGGTGGTTTGAATCTCGGCATCCCATATGGTCCCCCATGCCTGCCAGGAGCAATTTCTGAGCGTAGAGCCAGGAGCGACCCCTGAGCGCTCAAAAAACAAAAAAGAAAACAAAACAAAAAGAGTGAAGATAATTTTTGAAATGTACATGGAAAACTATTACTAAGTCTATAAAAGTACAAAACTGTTCATTCTAAAAAGAGGGTATTAACTTAATATCAGATAACATTATAAATAATGCTTAAGTATTTGCATTAGTAAGTAAAAGATTGAAATTAAAGTCTATGGATTTCAACTTTGTAATTTAAAGTGCATTTTTTTTTAAATTCTAGAAGTAGGGGTCAGAGCGGTGGTACAGTGGTAGGGTGTTTGCCTTGCACGTGGCTGACCTAGCAGAGCACGGTTCAATCCCCGGGTGTCCCATATGGCTACCCAAGTCAGGAGCCATTTCTGAGCACATGCATCACCAGGAGTAAAACCTGAGCATCACCGTATGTGGCCCTAAAAACAAAACAAAGCAAAAAAAATCTAAATGTAAAAACTACTGATCAAAGATAGAATAATCACTAAAAATTAGAAATTAATCTAGTATTAAAAAATTTTAAATCCCCTAACAAGGTAGGAGAAACACACCTTTCTTAATCTAGTAAAAGGCAATCTCGAGTGAGTGCCATATTCAATGTCACATATTGAGAATTTTGTTCTGTCCTTTAAAGAAATTCCTTTAAAACTTGCAAAACCGGTTTGAAGGCTAGGAATTTCCAAAGCTGTGTCTTGTCTATGAAGCTCTTTTTGTTCTTTTAAATCGGAATGATCATCTAGTTAGAGTTTCTGGGTGAGTTGTTCATTTCGATGAGTCTTTGTAGAGTATCCCTTCCTTTTTCTTCAGACTCTTAAAGTTTCATTGGAATGTAAGTTCCCTTTTTGATCTTGCTATTTTCAGTATTCTGTCTCTTTGATTTTTGTCATTTTGAGTAAAATGTCTCTTGAAATGTTTCTGAGTTTATTTTGGCTGGGATCTTTTCTTGGATGTAGTGGCTGTATTCCTCAATTCTGGGAAATTCTGAATTTTTTTTTTTTTTTTGTGGTTTTTGGGTAACACCCGGCAGTGCTCAGGGGTTATTCCTGGCTCCAGGCTCAGAAATTGCTCCTGGCAGGCACAGGGGACTATATGGAATGCTGGGATTCAAACCGTTGACCTCCTGCATGAAAGGCAAACGCCTTATCTCCATGATATCTCTCTGGCCCCGAAATTCTGAATTTTTTAAAGAAAAATATTTTAATTAATTGATTTTCTTTATATTTCATTTTTTGACATTGTGAAAATCTGTATTTTTCATGTACCTATGTATCTTTGTACACCTATGTACATCTATTTTTGCACATCACATATATATTTTGCAAATTGATTTTTATTCTTCACTTCAATTAGTGTTATTGATTAATTATTTAACATAAATTCTTTAGAACATTATTTTTTAAATAATTACTTTAAGCATTGTGGTTACAAAATTGTTCATGATTGAGTTTCAGTCATACAATGTACAATACCCTTTACCAATGCACGTTACCTGCCGCTGTGCCCCTGTTTCCCTCTCTCACTTTCCCCAATGCCTGCCTCTGGGGCAGACATTTTACTCCCCCCTTTTCTCTTCCCTTCTTTTTTTCTCTTTTTGACAGTGCGGTTTGCCCTATTGTTAATTAAGGGTTACTATACATGCCACTTGATCCCCTCTCAGCACCCAATTCTTGTCCAGAGTAATTAGTTCCAATGACCATTGTCATACTGGACACTTTCTACCCTAACTGTACACACTGCTCTTTGTGGCAAGCTTTCTACCATGGACTGGTCCTTCTGGCTTTCATCTCTTTTGTTTCTGGTTATTATTACAGTGCAAGCTTTTCTTTTTCTTATATACCACAGATAAATGAGATTATCCTGTTTATCCCTTTCCCACCTATGTTCATTTACTTAGCATAATACTCTCCATATACATCCATATATAAGCAGATTTTACAACTTCATTTTTCCTGACAGCTGCATAGTATTCCATTACGTAGATTTACCACTATTTCTTTAGTCATTCATCTGTTCTCCTGCATTTAAATTGTTTCCAGATTCTGGCTATTGTAAATAGTGCTGGGACAAACATAGGAATGCAGAGGACTTTTCTGCATTGTGTTTTTGGGTTTCTAATATTTATCCAAAGAAGTGTTTTTCTGGATCATATGCAGCTCAATTTCTCATGTTTTGAGGAATATCCATATTGTTTTCCAAAAAAGGCTGCACCAGTCTACATCTCACCAGAAGTGAATGAGAGTCCCTTTCTCCCCACTTCTCACCAGCACTGCACTGGTTGTTCTTGGGGTTATTTTGGGGATTTTTTGTTTGGTTTGGTTTGATTTTTTGGTTTTTGGGTCACACCCGGCAGCACTCAGAGGTCACTCCTGGCTCTATGCTCAGAAATTGCTCCTGGCAGGCTTGGGAGACCATATGGGATGCTGGAATTCGAACCACCATCCTTCTGCATGCAAGGCAAATGCCTACCTCCATGCTATCTCTCTGGCCCTGGTTGTTCTTGTTTTTTTGTGATGTGTGCCAGTATCTGTGGTGTACAATGATATTTCATTATTGTTTTGATTTGCATTTCCCTCATATAGCATTTTTTCTAGTTTTTTCATCAAATTTGCCTTCCTGTTCTTTAGAGACTGATGAGTCTTCTATTGTTTGTCTTGAACTTTATTATCCTTTGGTATGCTTTCTTTACTTTTCAGACTATTTTCCATCTTCAATTATTCTCTAGAAGTTTCCTCCATTTCATGTTAGACTACCTAAATATTTTCCTCAGTTGCTGTTATTCTGCTGTCAAGAGCTTCACTACCATATTCTTCATTTCTGCTTGTAGTTTTTCTCATTTTTGATCCAGGCTTTTTTGTGCTTTGCTTACTACCTGCCCCCCCCCCCTTTTTTAAGCTATTTAAAACACCCTTATTATGGTGTCACTAAAGTTATTGTCAGGATTAGTGACCTGGTTGATGTTATTTGTGCTCTCAGTGATATTGGGTTTGCTCATTGAACTTATTGGGCTTCTACATATTTTTCTGGTTTGGTAGTGTTGTTGCTGTATTGTGAGTATTTGTAATTAGATCCACTGGAAGATGCTGAGGGATTAGTAATACCAAAAATAAAAAATGCTTCTTAGGTTTTAGTGGCTGCTAGGGACTCTTGAATTTCAAACATATGCACACTACTAAATTTAAAACTCTATTTAAGAGGGGGTAATGAACTGTTTAGAATCGATGACAATAATAGAAAGTAAGTGGCTATAACTATTTTGAAATTAAGGCAACATAAATGCCTGTTTTGTTTTGACTGACAAATATTGGCAGTCAAAATCATTAAAAATTACTACACTTGGGGTCGGAGCAGTGGTGCAAGTGGTAGGGTGTTTGCCTTGCATGCAGCTGACCTAGGACAGACCACAGTTTGATCCTCCAGTGTCTTATGTGGTCCCTCAAACCAGAAGCGATTTCTGGTTTGTATATCCAGGAATAACCCCTGAGCATCACCAGTGTGACCCAAACAAACAAACAAAAACAAAAACAAAAAATGACTACACTTGTGAGGGGTAGATGGGGAGGGAGAAGAAAACTTTGAGAAATGGGCACTATGAAGTAGTGGCTGGTATTAAAATGTTGTATTCATTGCTTGGGGGACCATGCACATCTGTGGTTAGAATCAAGGCCTCCAATATGCAAAGCATGTACTCCAGCTCTTTGAGCTATTTCTTTGGTCTCTAAGTCTTTTTTTTTTTTTTTAATTATTTCCTTTTAGCATGTCAGGGATTGACACAAGGACCTCACATATGAATGGCAAATGCTCTACATTTGAGCAACATCTCAGGCCTAATTCATTAAATTTTGAAATAACTTTCATTTGTCAAGATTATCCTAGTATGTATTTTTAAAATTTTAATGGGATTCAGTGGTTTAAATTGCTATTAATAATGGTTTAATGGCTAGAGCAATAGCACAGCGGTAGGGCATTTGCCTTGCAGGCTGCTGACTCAGGAAAGACCTGGATTCAATCCCCCATGTCCCATATGGTCCCCCTAGCCAGAAGCGATTTCTGAGTGCATAGCCAGGAGTAACCCCTAAGCATCACTGGGTGTGGCCCAAAAACAAACAAACAAAATAATGGTTTCTCATTCACATGATTTACACATAAAAATCATTCACCGAGTAGTATTTTAAGAAAGATCTGGTATAAATTAAGGGGTCAGAAGTTGTATTTCTTGCACACTGCCAATTCCATTTCAATCTTCTGTACTACATATGCTTTCCTGAGTACAGAGCCAAAAGTAATCCCTGAACAGTACTGGGTACAGCCAAAGCAAACAAAAAATTGAGCATATTCACATCATCCATATAGTTACTATATTTCATTTATTGTATGAACTGATGATTTACCATTAGTAAATGCCAACCATGCAATAGAGTGCAATAGTGATATTGCGATACATTTTGTCTCTAGTCTAGAACATACTTTGCATAATTGAATTGTTGAATCCCTTGACCTACATCTTTCCTTAGCCATTTCCCTGAATCCCCAGTAATAAGATTTTACTGTCTGCTTCTATAAGTTTGACAGTTTTAGACTCCATGTATGAGAGATCATGCATTTTCATTTTTTTGTTTGTTTGTTGTTTTGTTTAGTTTTGGGGCTACACCAGGCGGCAATCAGGGGTTACTCCTGGCTTTCTGTTCAGAAATCACTCCTGGCAGGCACAGGAAACCATATGGGATGCCGGGACTTGAACACTGTTGGCTGGTCCTGGGTTGTCCACTTGCAAGGCAAATGCCCTAACGCTGTGCTATCTCTCCTACCCCTGCATTTTCATTTCTTTGTGTGGTTTGCTTTACTTAGCATGTCTTTCAGGTTCATCTATGTTTGAAAGAGGCAAGATTTCTATACATATTCTTATATATCTCACTTCTTTTTAAATTGACATAGAGCATGATACAATTTAAGGCATATAGCATAATGTCTTGACATCCATATAATGTAAAATGAATATCACAATAACTTTAATAATTCATCATTTCAGATAGTTACCTTGCCCCCATTTTATTTTGGAGGCTATGCCCAAAGATACTCCAAGGTTACTCCTGCCTCTGTGTTCAGGGATCACTCGTTGGATTCCATTAGATGCCGGGAATCAAACCTTGCATCATCTGCAGGCAAGGCAAGCACCTTACCCATTGTACTATCTCTGGTCCCTTCCAATTTTTAATCTGTAGTTTGCCTTAAGGATTTACTTTAGCAACAATTTTCAACTATTCTGTACAGTGGTATTAACATTAGTCACTATATTGTACATATCCAATGCTTACTTTTAACTGGAAGTTTTTGCTTTCATCCAATTTCTATCTCCTCCCCATCCTGTTCTGTTCATTACAATATGTAATATCACAAATCTTAAATTCAAAGGGTTCATTTTGGGTCAGATTCTGGAACTGGGAAGTGTTCATTTCGTGAACATTGTTGCCCAACACCCAATCCATTCTACTATCAATGTTAAATTCACAGTTTACTAAATTCTTAAGTTTCTGTTGATACTAGAACACTGAAAGCTTCACCTAGAGTTGTCATTAACAATGTTAGGAATAAAATATGATCTGTAATGTAATATCAAGTGCATTGTGTATATAACCTGTCATCATAAAAACATTGTACTGAAAGAGCAATTTGATATAAGATGTAATATTATATTTGTGTATTTATATTCCCCTACTGACGTATGCATCAATACTGAAAAGTAAGGAAACTATCTTTATTTATTATTATTATTATTATTTTGGGCCACACCTGGTGACACTCAGGGGTTACTCCTGGCTAAGCATTCAGAAATCACTTCTGGCTTGGGGACCATATGAGATGCCAGGGGATGATCAAACCACTGAGCACTGCTGGGTGTGACTGCTCCCAAATAAAAAAAAATCAGAACAAATTTCTATGCACACTGCAGATATCAACACTGTGATTTACAAGGTTTTTCATAGTTGAGTTTTAGGTTTACCAAGTTCCAGCTTTAGACCCACAACTAATGTCAACTTCTTCCACCAGGTTCCTTTCCATAGCCCCCACCATCCTCAAATCCCAGTTACCTTCTTGACAGACACTTTTAACTTATCATTAAATAACCGAGAGAGAGGCCAGAGTGGTGGCACAAGAGTTAGGGCATTTGCCTTGCACACCTAACCTAGGAAGGACCAGGATTCGGTCCCCTGGCGTCCTTTATGGTCCCCCAAGCCAGGAGTGATTTCTGAGTGCGTAGCCACGAGTAACCCTTGAGCATCACCAGGTGTGGCTCAAAAACCAAAAAAAAAAAAAAAAAAATCACTGTGAGATAGAGTTAAACAAATTGTTGATAGTTGAATTTCTGTCATACAATGTGCCAATATTCATTTCCCGCCACCAGTTTCCCCAGTTACTTTCCCCTTGCTTCATTCCACCTCCCACCTCCAGTTGGCCTCCATCTCAGACACTTTTCTTTCTTTTTTACCTGTTTTCCTTTTAGGCACTGTGGTTCACCATATCATTACTGAATGATATCTTAAATATCACTTTACTTCCTTTCAATTCCCAGTTCTTGTCCAGAGTGATTATTTCCAACTATTTAGAGAGGCACACTTTTTTAAAGTTTGGTTGTTGTAATTTAGATCCCCTGCTTCCAATATTGTTGACTCTGCTGTTTAAATATATAACTATACCATTCCACCATTCCTCTATACAACCAATGTAACCTTGATCCCTACCCCACACCAACCCATTATTTTCCATTTGCTTTTTCTTGGTACCAATCTCATTTTCTTTCCTTGTCTTTTATCTTCCTATATTCTGAGGTCAATGGTGATTGACTTATCTTCCTTTTAATACCTTGCATTCTTCATCCAATTATTCTTTATACCACAGAGAAGTGTGATTATATTGTGTCTGATCTTCTGGCTTCCTTCACTTCTAGTTCCATCCAAGTTGCAGCAAATTACATTACTTCATGATTCCTTGTAGTTTGATCATATTCCTTTGTGTCTATGTACATCTTCCTAGTCTACTCATCTGTCATTTGATACTTATGTTAATTTCATATTTTAGCTATTATATCCAATGTTAAAATAAATAATGGTGTGCATATGTTCTTTTGAATGAATATTTTTCCATCCTGAGGATAGATTCACAGAGGTGGAGTTCTTGAGGTGTATGGCAGTTTAATACTTACTTTATCTAGAAATCTCCATACTTTTTCCATACGAGTTGAACCGGATAGCAATTTCATCAGCTTAGATGAGAATTCCTTTTTACCACATCCCCTCCAGGATCATTCTCAGTTTCCTCAGTACTGCCAGAAATTATCCCTGAGCACAGAGTCAAGAGTAGGCCCCAAGCATAGTCCCCCTCTCCAAGTAAAAACTTCAAAATTAAAATGAATGCCTAAGTTTTTTAAGGACAACTTAAACAGGGATACCTAAGCAGCTGAGTCACCAGGCATATAATAAAAAGCAAACCAGTGCTAAGAAAAAAAGCAGAGAGATGAATGATCTCTATGAACAGGATCAAATTTTCTCAGTGTCACATAAAGAAGGCATTGTATAATGAAAAGAACATCTGACCATTTAACTATGGAATTTTTATAAGTGAAAGGGGAACTCTTAGACAACAGGTGCAAACTGGACTGCTTAACCACCCCCTCTCTGCCTGAACCCTCAGTCCTGCCAAAGCCAAATGTACTTTCACCATATTTTTCATAATTAAGCATAGATGGTTTTAAAAAGATATCCAGCAAAAGAAACTTTGAGATTAACAAACATAACTGTTTAGAATTTTCAGCTGAAAGTTCAAACCAAAAAGCTTAAATTTTAGGGCAACCATTTCAACCTCCAAGAGGTTTAGGAGGCTCTCTACCAACCAGGACAGATGACTAACTAGGCTGGGTTGGGTTCCATGTTACCAGGACTGCCCTGGCAGTGCTCAGGATGTCATGTAGTGCTGGGGCTCAAACTAGTCACTAAACTCTCCCTCAGACTACTAATTTCAACCTTTTTTTTTTTTGAACCACACCTAGCTGTTCCCAGCAATTACTTCTGCCTCTGTGCTCAGGGATCAATCCTGGCTAAGTTAATTAGTGCAAGATAAGCGAGCACCCTACCTGCCTTACTATTTCTACAGTCCCAACTTCACCATTTTTTAAAACATATTTGAGAACTAGCACCTGCCCAAGCAGCAGTTTGTTGACAGGCAGTTAACAACCAGAGGTAGAACAATGATTTTCAAACTTTGTACACCTGCAGAATGGCACTTACCTGAGAAATTATGGCTGAAAACCATTGCTACAAAGAGGAACTGGCATAACAAAGTCAAATAGGTTTAGTGACATAGGAATTTAAAAAATGTCAAGGGGTGAGACTAGTGAATTAAAGTATTTTAAATCGATGATTTAAAAGATCTTTAAAAAGATCCATCTCTAGTTGAATTTATTTCCCAACTAGAAGACTGACAGTTTAGGAGGCTAGTATATCTATAGACTTCTTTTTTGATTCTGTCATCTACATTCAGTATTCAATAGACAATTTTTGGCATTAATCTGTCTTTGGTTTTTCAGTTAAGATTTGCTTGTGTTCCAAAGGTAATAAATAATGAGCAAGAGAACTGGCTCCTATGTCTTGCACTAATTAACTGGGGCAGGCTGGGAGGAGGGAGATTAAAGAAGAGTATAATAGAACATTGGTGAAGTAAAGTGATCACTGTAAAGGAGAAAGCTGAAAATAGCAATAAAGTGCCTGCTGTAAAGGCAGGCTAAAGGAACATTGGTGGGAGGAAGTGGTCATGGGTGAAGGAATTGGTCTTGGAACTTTGTATGACTGCAACTAAATTATAAATAACTTTATAATTTTAAAATTCATGGTGATTCAATATAAATTCTTTGAATTAAAAATGATTTGGTGGGTGTACCATTATGTTGAAAATATTTAGGAGTGTTTCCGATTAAATTTGAATAATTTCTAAATTAATTCTTGACATTTTCTTAGAAGTAGTTCATTTTCTTGAACTGAAATCATTACTGACTCAATTTTCCCTGTCTCTAACCTTTAAATAATGCCTTTTCTTGGTCCTTTAATATGAAAGGGTTGTTTAAAAATATGCTGACAACCAGAGGCTATATTACAAAAAGGAAATCAAACAAGGGTCTCACCAATTGAAGGCTATATACTGTGATGGTAGAGTCCCACCTAGAAGGTATGGGTGTCTTCATTAGGGAGACACTGACAAATAACTGCTGTCATTTCCTTAAATTTCTAGTTTCCTACACTTTTCAGGGACCTTCTTAAGTTCCTATGCTTTAGTCCTATCTTCATATCAACTCTTTCTGCAAGATCATCAACAATTCATTCCAGACTGTTCTCCCTGTCAGATATACTCGTGTCCACATTTCTTTAATTCAGTGTTGCCCAAAGTGTGTGATAATAGTATTTTGGAGGGACTCTGGAACCATGTGGCATGGTAGTAGTAGTAATCCTGGATTCAAATGAGTGGTGCTTTATATTTGTTCACTTTAAAAAGGTGAATTTTCAGGGGGGTGTGGGGGAGTTGAGTATTTTCTTCATGAGTATAGATAAAAGCAGAAAAATTAGAGAGGACATACATCTCAAATGTGGGTCTTTATGTTACCCAGAAAGAATAGCACATAAGATTCCGGGCAAATGTTTTATTTTTTATTTTTATTTTTTGGGCTATTCCATATAGTGGTGCTCAGGATTTACTCTTGATTTTGAGTTTAAAGATCACTCCAGGTGGGCCTCATGGGACCACATAGGGTGCTTGAATCAAACCTGAGTTGACTGTATGTAAGGCAAGAACCCTACTGCTATACTGTTGCTCCAGTCCTACACCCTTGCTGGAAGGCAAGTGCTTTTAAGGAGTACATTTGAGCTGGAAATATTTCAAAGGCGAAGGTCCTTGTGGTCCCCAGTTTGATTCCCTATACCACATATGGTCTCCTAAGCATTGCCAGGAGTGATTCCTGAGCACAAAGTAACTCTGAGCACCGTCCCAAACAAACAAACAAACAAACAAAAAGTGAACTAAGCAGGAGGATAGACATGCAAGATTGGGTAAAAGCAGTAACTGACTGGAACTCTTTCCAAAGTTCTCTCTTTATCTGGACATTGGTAATCTCAAGACTATCTGGTGTAGGGTCTTAAACGCCCATTTATTTTTCTTCAGACACAAGAGATAGTACTTTTTGTTTCTTATAGTTTTCCAGTGTTTTCCTACAGCACTTCTTCCTAAGATACAATTCTCCACAGGACTGCATTTCTTTGGCCTTCTCAGCAATCCTGTTATTATTTTTTTTATTTACAATCTATTGTATACTTTTTTTTTTTTTTGATTTTTGGGCCACACCCGTTTGACGCTCAGGGGTTACTCCTGGCTATGCGCTCAGAAATCGCTCCTGGCTTGGGGGGACCATATGGGACACCGGGGGATCGAACCGCGGTCCGTCCTACGCTAGCGCTTGCAAGGCAGACACCTTAACTCTAGCGCCACCTTCCCGGCCCCTATTGTATACTTTTAACTCTTTCTTTCTTTGGGCTCTTTCCCCTAGACAGAGAAAGGTCAAATCTGCTAGGTCCCTAAATAATTAAGATCCTTAAAACAAAGAAGATCCTAACCTTAGTTTTCCAGTTTACAAGCTCCCTCCTCTATTCTCCACAGTCACTGTCTTGCTTTACTTCTTATCCCTCCACAATCTTTGGCAATAAGCTCTGCTTTGAAAGAGGACTTGTTCCATAACTTTCTAAGGGTTTACTCAAAAGAACATTTTTTTTCTCTTATCCTCTCAGCATTTGTGACTATTGACTTATTTTAAAAGACTTTCCCTAGTTTCTACGATAATGCGATTTCTATTTCTCCAAAATGCCCACACATTCATTTGCAATCAATAATGTTGGTTCTTCCTCTTTACAACATACACATGGTGGTTTGAATTAATAGGTGTAAACAAATTCCATATCTGTAGTCTTGGACTGACCTAAGCAAGCTCCTGTTTCAATTGCCTCAACTTTCTTAAATTCAACAAGTCTACAAATAAAATAACTGGCTACCCCTTATTCTATTTATAAGTGTTACAATGTCATTACTTTACACTCAAAAGATCATTTAAGAATTATCTTAGGGGCCGGAGAGATAGCATGGAGGTAGTGCGTTTGCCTTGCATGCAGAAGGACAGTGGTTTGAATCCCGGCATCCCATATGGTCCCCCGAGCCTGCCAGGAGCGATTTCTGAGCATAGAGACAGGAGTAACCCCTGAGCATCCCTGGGTGTGACCCAAAAAAACAAAAACAAAAACAAAAAAAGAATTATCTTTGACGTCTCCTTTTACTTTCTCCTATACCTAATTTAGTAGGTCATTAAATCCTAATTCTCCCTTGTATCAGTTCTCTATACTCTCTTCTATCATTGTTCTAATTTAGGTCATTTCTTGATAGAAGCATCAATAGCACCCTGACTAATTTCTCCACCTTATACAGTCTTTATTTTTATCTTTTTTTAAAATTTTTGATCAGAAATAATTCCTGGTTCTGTGCTCACAGATCAATCCATTAAGGCTCAGGGGACCATTTGCAGTTCCTACAGGTGAAACAGGTTCAATTATATCCAAGACACCCCCTACACCTGTTATGTTTCTCAGGCTACACGTTCTCTCAGCCCTTTGTCTATTCTAGTACCAGGGAAATTTCCCCAGAGTTCAATAGTTGTCCAATTTTAATAAACATCTTCAGTAACTTAACACAGCATCTACAGCTTTGTGTATATACTTATACACTTATATATAAATATGTGTATAGATTATATATAATTTATATAAATATAGGTTTCTCATTAAAGTTATTTCATTTTATTGGGGACTGAGCCATAGCCAGTTGTGCTCAGGGCTTACTTCTGGTTCTATGCTCAGGGATCACTCCTAGTAATGCTTGAGCTACCATATGCAATGTCAGGGGAAACCAGTGTAGGCCACATAAACATTTTTGTTTTAATGAGTCTTAAAATTCTGAGGTTTTGTTTAGAATTAAAAAGTTCTAATTTTAAGGATAGAGTGATAGCACAGTGGGTAAGGGGTTTGCCTTGCAAGCAGCCAGCCCGGTTCGATTCCCAAACATCCCATATGGTCCCTGGGGCATTATCAGGAGTGTTTTCTGAGTGCAGATCCAGGAGTTATTCCCTAAGCATTGCTGGGTGTGACCCAGAAACAAACAAAATAAGTACTAATTTCAGGAAAAAGCTAAGAGATAAAGAATGATCTCTTGCTACAATATGGCCTTAAAGATACACAGCAAGATAGTAACAAAGGGCCAAAGGCAACACAATGGGAAAACTGATGCACATAATTGTGTTGGAGAAGGGTACATTGAAAGGGAGAGACATTAGAATTCAGGGGGAGGGATGTGGGTTCTTGGGATTATGCCCAGGAAACCATTATTAACAGTATTGTAAATCATGCTATCTCAATTTCAAAAAAGAATTGTATAAAACCAAAGAAATTAAATTTTTCCTCTGTAAAAAATAAAAAAATACTGACTTTAAAAATAACTTAAAATTACCAGTCTACAAAGCATTTTATACACCCCCATTACACAAATGGCCCATGAAACATTTACCTTTCCTTAAGGTTTTATGATTTTTATCTAGTCTTCTGCTATTAAACTTAAATGGTCAATTGAGACAAACAGTTCTGAGATGGTTCTTCCACCACTGATAAGACTGCAATGGCAGGTAGTGTGAATAATATTCATTTAGCCTTCTGAGCCCTTTGGGCAGACTTAGTAACCTTGCCAGCTCAGTTGCCTCCTTGTCCCCACCTTGATGACATCCACAGCAACAGTTCATCTTTTGTCAAGAGCAGCAAAACAACCCAGAGGATAATCAGAAGCTCCCAATACACACATGTGCTTGCCAGAAACCCTATCAGTGATGACAGCATGCCCCAATTTAGAGAACTGAGGGCTATCTTCCAGCTTTTCCTCAGAATGACTATCAATCCTCTTCAGCTCAGCAAACTAGCAGTGTGAGCTGTGTGACAATTCAGCACAGGTGCATATCTGGCATTGATTGACCTGACCTGAATAGTTCAGAATAAACACCTGAATTGTGAAAGCAGATGCTTCTTCTTTTTTTCTTTCTTTCGGTTTTTTGTTTTTTTGGGGGCCACGCTTGGTGATGCTCAGGGGTTACTCCTGGCTCTGCGCTCAGAAATTGCTCCTGGCTTGGTGAACTACATGGCACGCCAGGGGATCGAACTGTGGTCCATCCTGGATCAGCTGCGTGCAAGGCAAACACCCTAAGTTGTGCCACCGCTCAGGCCCCCAGATGCTTCTACTGAATGAATATTCTTTGTTGTGACCAGCCACATTGCCACTACAAACATCTTTGTCAGAGACATTTTTGACACTGAAAACTACATTGAGCCCATAAAGAGCTTCACTAAGAGCTGCAAGCATAGTACATTTCAACAGAGGATTTCCATTCTAACTCTGACCAGAATGAATGTGACCTTGGTACTATCTCTGCAGGCCTACTTGAGATTTGTGTTGTTAATAAGTCTGTTTATATTTTAACTTTCTTGAAAGTAGCCCAACAGCCTGTAATGTCTGTCCTAAATGTAATAAGCTCCCTTACATCTATCCCTGAGTTCAGTCCCCTTCTCAGTACTACCATCTAGTACTGCAAAACTGATTTCAGCACTTCCTCTTCAGGGATATTTTCCCTAGCCTTTTCAACCAAGATAAAGGTTTTTCTGGCATATTTCCAAAGCACTCCATCTATTTATATTAGGGCATTTATACCAACCCTGCAATTATTACTTATTGGGATCCCATAACAGTTAGCATTTGTTGAAAGCAGTGTACCAAGCCCTGAATTAAATACTTTGCACATAGTGTTCATTTAGTTTTTGGAAAGGATGGAAAGAAGGTAGGAAAGACAGACAGAAAGAAAAAAGGAAAGAATATGAAACAGAAAGAAAAATGATAATACTGCTCTTAAAAAGCAGGCTAGAAAATTGAACTTTGAGAAGTGAAGGCACTTCCTCAACTGCTGCAAACTTATATCCTAGCTTACCTGAGGTCTAGTGTTTACAAGGACAACTAGGTGGCCTTCAACACCTAGTAGTTCCCCAAAATACTTACGGGTCAAAAAATGAAGATCTCAGGGAACAAAACTGGGAAAAACAAATTGAAATTAGATGAAAGATTTTATGTGGCATTGTAACACACTGATGAACATTTACACATTTGCATTACTCTGCTTTCATTCTTTAGAATGTGGTTTGTATGTTCAGCAAATGTTTGAGTATGTTGCATTTGATAACTTTGCAAATGAAAAAATATCTTTTATAATACTGGGTTATGAATTTGCCTCCTTTTGTTATTATCTTTTCATTAGCTTGCTTTCTTTTTGGTTTTTGGGCCACACCCGGTGACGCTCAGGGGTTGTTCTTGGCCAGGGGTCGGGGGCTCTTTTGAAGCTTTTCAAGGCTTCAACATCAGGGTGGATAGCAGGGGGCAGGGAGCGGTATTACATAAATATTTTAATTGGCTATTATTTTGCACAAATATATTTTTCATTGTTAAGTGAAAAGTTCGTTTTTTCTTCAGATCGACAGCTAACTTTACAATCCATATATAGCATTAGGATAAGAAATTGTATGCAGTGCTATATTTGTTTTAAATGTTGCGATGGTTTTGCAGCTCCCAGGTTTTGTTTTCCCTTCGGGAACGAGTCCAAGTGGCTCTTTATGTGTTAAAGATTGCTGACCCTGGCTGAGTCTTGGTTATGGGCTCAGAAATCGCTCCTGGCTCTGGGGATCATTTGGGATGCCAGGGATCGAACCCAGGTCTGTCCTGGGTCAGCCGTGTGCAAGGCAAATGCCCTACCACTTTGGTCCATACTTGCTTTTTCTTTAATCAAAGAATTCTGAAAATAAGAATAAGAAAAAGAGACTTCATTTTTGTTTGCAAAATTACAGCAGAATATTAAGTTTATAAAAACAGAAAATGTATCATTTGTCAGAGAATATCTTTAGTTTAGCAAACATTTGGTGAAACATGCACAAACATGCTGTTTTTCTTTCTTTGGAAGGTCTTATGGAATCAAATGTTACCCAAGGAACTACTTAAATTCTAAAAGCCAGGTGCTTCAATAGCATTGTTTCATTCAAAGTTGGGTTTTTTTTCTGTTTGTTTTGCGTTTTGGGTCACACCCAGCAGTGCTCAGGGGTTACTCCTGGCTCAGGTTTAGGGGACCATATGGGTTGCTGGGATTTGAACCACCATCCTTTGGCATGCAAGGCAAACGCCTTACCTCCATGCTATCTCTCCGGCCCTCAAAGTTGTTTTGTTAAAAACAGAAGAAAATTTTAATTGATATTTGAGATCCCAGTGGTACTGTTGTTTATAATTCCTGTCACTGAAACAAAGTGTGTAATCTCCTGCAAACTGCATCCAAGTGATTGCAAATAATGTAACTGAAAATGTACAACCCTCACTTAGGAGCACAATGTGTTGCTCCTCCAAGAAAGTAGCTTGCAAGCATTGCAACCAAGTATGTAACAAGTATTGAAACAACAGAGATAAGTGGGAGAAAGGTATATAATCTGATGCTCAAGATCTTACATCAAAGTTATGGCAAAATTTATGTTAGTAAACCAATTTAAATATAAAGCACAAGATTTAATTAGATTTTGTTAAAAAAATTTTTTATTTTGCTGTTAAAGTCTTACATTTTAAATACCTGCTATAATTTAAAAAGTGCTACTAAGTAGTTTAAATATCATTTATACTGAGTTATGAAACGTTTTAAGAGATTGTTCTGGTTTATTGATAAAAGGAGGGGCCCAAGCAGTGTTGCAAGCAGTAGGGCGTCTGCCTTGCACGTGCTAACCTAGAACAGACCACAGTTCAGTCCCCCAGCGTCCCATATGGTCCCCCAAGCCAGGAGCAATTTCTGAGTGCATAGCCAGGAGTAACACCTGAGCATCACTGGGTGTGGCCACCCTCCCCCCAAAGGAAGAAGGAAACACTCCCTAAAGAAGAGGTAAAGTCTGTCAACAGATAGGGTGTTTGCCTTGAACAGGGTTCAGTCTCTGGCATCTATTTGGTCCTGAGCTGGCCAGGAGTAATTTCTGAGTGTAGAGCCAGTGTAACCTCTGATCACTGCTGGGTGTGGCCCCAAAACAAAAACAAAAGTCTGTCAGTATTTTTTGGGGGAGGTTTGTTTTTTGGGTCACACCCGGCAGCACTCAGGAGTTACTCCTGGCTCTATGCTCAGAAATCGACCCAGAACCTAAGGTAGTTGGTTCGAATCCCAGTGTCCCATATGGTGTGTTCCCCCCCCCCACCCACCCACCCCCCCCCCCCCCCCGGTGCCTGCCAGGAGCTATTTCTGAGCAGATAGCCAGGAGTAACCCCTGAGCACCACCGGGTGTGGCCCAAAAACCAAAACAAAACAAAACAAAAAAGAAATCGCCCCCGGCAGGCACAGGGGACCACATGGGATGCCGGAATTCGAACCCGGGTCCTTCTGAATGAAAGGCAAACACCTTACCTCCATGCCATCTCTCCGGCCCTAGTCTGTTAGTATTTGACGGAGGAAAGGGTAGGAAAAAAAAAAAAAACTTGATAGGTAATAAAACTGATGTATGCTTTTTCAGACATTTGTTGAAGGTTAAATGAAGTGATGAAAGAATGATTTACATGATACCATAGGGGAAAAAAAGTTAGTGCTGTTTTATATGCCTGGAGGAGATGAAAATTGGAAGTAAGGATGTGACAGTTAATAACAATTTATGTGGAGAATTAAGGTAATTGGGCATTGGTAAATGAAATGATCTTTAAAACGCTCACAACTTGCTATCAAAAGGCACACTGATCAGTAACAATGAACAAAGAACTTAAAAGATATATGGGGCCGAAGAGATAGCACAGCAGTAGGGCATTTGCCTTGCACACAACCGACTCAGGATGGTTGGTTTGAATCCCTGCATACCATATGGTCCCCATGCCTGCCAGGGGTGATTTCTGGGCGCAGAGCCAGAAGTAATCCCTGAGTGCTACTGGGTGTGATTCAAAAACCAAAATAAATAAATAAATAAATAAATAAATAAATAAATAAATAAATAAATAAATAAATAAATAAGAACTTAAAAGATATAATGTCCTGTTAGGTTTAGCACTTCCTGCTCTTGCTTTTTTAAACATTCATTTTAGTTATGTATCTCCTATTTTTACTTCTCAAATGTAAATTCCATGAGGTTAACGAGTTTCTTTTAATAGCTGCATCCTTAGTGTTCAGAATAACTTCACAAATGTATTCTAGATATGCCCCATCAGCAGCCTTTTCAGTTCAACATTTAAGATTAGTAAAAAACAATGTTAAATTTGGCTTAGATTTCCAAGTCAAGCAGCTCATTGTATTCTTCACTACCTCTGAATCTTAAAGGAAGAATTTTTTTTTCTTACTGTGAATCTTGCCTCAATCTTGGGAATACCAGTTGAGGTTTGGTGTTTTACTTTTTCTCTTTCATTTCACTTTAGATCTAAAGGGCAAAAGTTCTTAGTTAGCATCTTTAATAGGTTGTTGAAAAATGCAACTTTAGGGCCCGGAGAGATAGCACAGCGGCATTTGCCTTGCAAGCAGCCGATCCAGGACCAAAGGTGGTTGGCTCGAATCCCGGTGTCCCATATGGTCCCCCTGTGCCTGCCAGGAGCTATTTCTGAGCAGACAGCCAGGAGTAACCTCTGAGCACCGCGGGGTGTGACCCAAAAAAAACCAAAAACAAAAAAAAAAACAAAAAAAAAAACCAAAAACAAAACAAAACAAGAAAAATGCAACTTTAAGCAAAACAATCGAGTCCTCAGAGTCCTCATATTAATTGGGGGGTAGTGTGCCAGGCAGTGTCAGGGATTGAACTTTGTCCTCATACACTCTTGCACTGATACACTCATATGCCCAAACATCAGATTGGTTTGTGAGCTATGACCATGGTTTAACACATCAGAATACAAGTCCTAATTAATATTGATTTCTTGACAAAATTCTGGTCCAAATAATAGAAAAATATCAGTATGATATATGCACAGTACAAGAAACGTGTTTGTAAAACGAAAGTCAACTATGAGTAATAAAAACTGGGAACACTGAAAAATTCTCCAGTGAGAAAAACAGACTACTTAGGTTATACACACTTGTATGCACATACATATTGAAATAAAGAATACATGTTAAAAATTATATAAGTAAATGCAGAGAAAAGTATCAAAAGAAAACCACATTAATAACACCAAGGTACAAGGTAGATATTGCTAGATTTGATTCTCAGGGAGCGAAGAGATTCTAAATTGAAACTCCTTTAGCTTTTTGGAGGGCACAACCGGTGACACTTAGGGGTTACTCCTAACTATGCCCTCAGAAATCGCTTCTGGCTTGAGGGACCATATGGGACACTGGGGGATCAAATTGCGGTCCATCCTAGGCTATGGAGGGCACGAGGGCAAGGCAGATGCCCCACCCCTTGCACCACCACTCCAGCCCCTCCTTTAGCTTTTTATATGAACAACTTGTTTTTATGAACAACTGATCTATAATACATTATGAACTAATGGGAGGACAATAAGAGATAAGATATGACATAGAGGGGCTGGAGAGATAGCATGGAGGTAAGGCGTTTGCCTTACATGCGGAAGGATGGTAGTTTGAATCCCTGCATCCCATATGATCCCCCGAGCCTACAAGGAAAGATTTCTTAACGTAGATCCAGGAGTGTCCTGTGAGCACTGCTGGGTATGACCCCCCAAAAAAAAGATATGACATAGAAACCAGAGCCTTTGTAGGTCAAATTTGCCCTGTTATTAGGAATAAATTAACATTTCTTGATTCTGTTTTCTCATTCATATAAAGTCCAAGTAGGATTAGTAGGTCTCCAAACTATATTTTATTTTATTTTATTTTTTGTTTTTGGGTCACACCCAGCAGCGCTCAGGGGTTACTCCTGGCCCTAAGCTCAGAAATCACTCCTGGCAGGCTTGGGGGACCATATGTGATACCGAGATTCGAACCACCATCCTTCTGCATGGAAGGCAAACGCCCTACCTCTATGCTATCTCTCTAGACCCCGTCCAAGCTATATTTTAATGTGAATTGTGAAATATTCCTTACTATTATTACCTGAAACAAACCAGTGAAATATTAAGATTTAAGTGCTAACTAAATTATTCAATGTTAAGAATAAAGCCTCAATCTACTTGTATATCAAAGCATGGTATAAGAATGCAATAAACAATTTCAAGTATTATGCTCTTGAAAGGTAACAGAGCTGGAATATATCTCTAAAGGAATATTAGGAATACCTAGATAAAAGTGTTTCTGAATAAAGCAGAATTTCATAATTCAACTGTTTGGAAAGGAAAATGTTAGTGAAGAACATAATATGAATATTCCTTTTTCCCCACTAAACCAAGTATTCCAATTATTGTAAAACACATTCTGATTCATCTTAATTTCTCTATATTTACTTCAATATTTTAATTTAGAAATGGAGGATGGCATTATCAAAAATAAAGGGGAAAAAAGGAAGAGACTTTTTACTTGTATATGAATAGTATTTTTGTTTATGACATCTCCCCAAATAGTTTTGTGTGTGTGTGTGTGTGTGTGTGTGTGCAAGCGTGTGCGTGCATGCCATACCTGCCTAGTATGGTTCATGGGCTACTCATCCTTTCAAGTACAAATTGTACAGATTTGGTAGTAGTGCTTGCATATGTGCTCAAGGGAAGTCACATCCTTTAGTTGTGATGCTTGTGCACTTTTTCAGTTGTAGTGCTTGGTAACAATCCTACACCCTATTTGTGTTGCACATGGGTTGTGAACAGATATGAAAGGAGGACTGGATGGGGGAGGGAGAAAGAGATGATGAGAGAGTCTCCTCACATACATTTTAAAAGTCAAATCTGTATCTAAATACAATTATAATACCTTCCTTTCTTATAGTCACATATGCTTGAATGAGTGGGAATAACTGCAGAGAAGTTAAGGATTAGGATACATCTTGCATGCATGTATCATCATTGTTTTAAAAAAAATGATTGAGAAAAATAGACTTCAGGGAAAAAGTCCCAATTCCTTATATCTCATAGACACCTACATTGGGTGTCTGCACCTTATTTCCCTTTTCTGTAAAGTGGGCTTATGACCAATTCCCAAACATATTTTCATGCCTCTAATACATCCTTAGATGTATTAGCCCAGGGGTTTTCAAATGTCACACAAGTGCTGGTCTGTAGGTATAAACTGCCTGAATATTATTGGTGCACCATAATATTTTAAACTGCTGGTCCAAGGATAGGTGCTGGTCACAGGTATAAAATATCGGAAACTGGGCCCGGAGAGATAGCACAGCAGCGTTTGCCTTGCAAGCAGCCGATCCAGGACCAAAGGTGGTTGGTTCGAATCCTGGTGTCCCATATGGTCCCCCGTGCCTGCCAGGAGCTACTTCTGAGCAGACAGCCAGGAGTAACCCCTGAGCACCGCCGGGTGTGGCCAAAAAAAAAAAATATCGGAAACTACTCGCCCTTCTTTCTTCATAATCAACTATAGACATTTTTATTTTTAAGATATGCTATGATACATATTATTCTATAAAGCTCCCAGACTTTTCAAGGCACAGGCAGTAGTATCTCTACCGTAAGATAGATTTAAGGTACTTCATGAATATCTTCTATTTTAAAAGGCATTCAAGACAAGGAATCTTATAAATCTACACAGAAAACTGTTATGAAAAATAAAAGCAAGCAGAAAGAATTACCAAGTTATCAAAATGTGAATTTTATACTATATTTTGAGTCAGAGTTCAAAAGGTGGTATTACTTAAAATGCTTGCATTTAACATACACTCTTTCACACACACACGTACATCTGGCAAATATACACCAAAACATATACATACACACAGATCTGAGGTATCTCTCTTTTGTTTTGTTTTTGGGTCACAGTGGTGGTGCTCAGGGATTACTCTTGCTCTAGGCTCAGAAATTGCTCCTGGCAGGCTCAGGGGAATGCTGGAATCAAACCAGAGTCCATCTGGGGTGGCCATGTGCAAGGCAAACGCCCTACTGCTGTGCTATCCCTCTAGCCCCTTGAGGTCTCACTTAACTTGAGCCACAGACCAAATAAATGGTCCTTGGTGCCTCCTTTTATTTTTCTTTTATTGGGCCACACCTGATGATGTTCAGGAAATCACTCCTGAAGTTGATTTCTGCACCACATCCAAATTGTTTAAAAGGTTTCTGCAACTATTTACAAATTGAAAATTTCTGTTTTGCTGGTACTAGGGTGGTATTAGGGTGTATTCTGTGTTCAGGGATCACTCCTGATAAGGAGTGCTAGAGACTGACTGGTCAGCCATATGCCAGACAAAGGCCTTAGTCACTGTGCTATTTATATCTCACTCCTCTGTTTTCTTTCTTTGTCACACTTGGCAATGCTCAGGGGTTACTCTTGGCTCTGCTCTCATTCAGGAATCACTCATGGAAATGCTCAGGGAACCATAGAAAGTGCTGGGATTAAAACTGGGTTAGCTGCTTGCAAAGCAAACACCTTACCTGCTATGCTCTCTCTCTTCTTGCCTCCCCTTTTCTAACTAAGAAAATTTTGAAAATTTTTAAGAGACTGACTCTTTGTGTCTGTCCTCCTGCTAAGTCTTAACTTGAAATTTAATAATCATTATGATGGTGTTAGGAGGTGGAACCTTTAGAAAAAGTAAATAGGTCAAAAAAAAGAGTTCTCTGATGGGGCCGTAGCGATAGCACAGCCGGTAGGGCTTTGCCTTGCATGCTGATGACCCAGGGCGGGACGGACCTGATTTCGATTACTGATTCTGGGAGTCCCAATACTCTGGCCCAAAACCAAAAAAAAGGAAATTAACCATAACTGATCAGACCCTAATTCTACACTTCCAACTTCTCAGAACTGGCAGAAATAGGTTTCTTTTTGAGAAATAAATTTCTCTTATATATTTTCTAAAATAGCAAGCATTATAACCCAATTAAGAAAACATGCTTTTTTTGTTTTTGGCCACATCCGGTGATGCTCAGGGTTTATTCCTGGCTATGCACTCAGAAATCACTCCTGGCTTGGGGGACCATTTGGGGCGCTGGGGGAATCAAATTGCAGTCCGTCCTAGGTTAGTGCGTGCAATGCAAATACCCTACCGCTTGTGCCACTGCTCTGGTTCCTTCTTTAAGTTTTAAAAGTAAAAAAAGGTTTTAAGTAATATTGATCTGTAAGACTACGTATTTTCCGGCGTATAAGACGACTGGGCATATAAGACGACCCCCTAATTTTGAAGTTAAAACATAGATTCAGGCCTATATTCGCTGTATCAGACAGAACGTTCCTGTGCTGCAACTGTATGGACCACAGTGAGCTAATCACAACAAGCAAAGGTTCAAAGGTTCTACTGTCATAGACTTCCTCTCTGACTCTAGCCAATCTGAGCAGGGTTTTTACAGTGTCCATTAGGGTCCAGAATATTGTCTAATTTGCATGCATAAAAAGACTGCTTGGGTTGGCCGAGTTAGAGAGGCGGTCCGAGCAGCCTGGCAGTGATTGGTGCAGATCGAATTGGAAAATTCGTTTTGTGGCAATATTCAGACAATTTGCGTTTAGCGGCATATTGAAACATTTTTCGGGATATACTCGGCGTATAAGAGGACCCCTGATTTTCGGTTGACTTTTTTTTTGTTTCAAAAGTCGTCTTATACACCGGAAAATATGGCATGTTTTTGTTTGTTTGATTTGGGGCCATAATGTAAGTGTTCAGGGCTTACTTCTGGTTATGTGCTCAAGAGATCATTCCACAGGGGACCACATGAAGTGCCAGGAAGCAAAGCTGGGTTGGCCATGTGCTAAGAAAGTGCCTACCAGCTCTACTATTACTGGTCCAAGGGTGTGATTTCACACCTCTTCGATACTGTATATCTATCTATTTTGGAACTTGAGCTGTGGCGCAGAGGTAGGGTGTTTACCTTGCATGCGCTGACATAGGATGGACTGTGGTTTGATCCCCGGTGTCCCATATGGTCACCCAAATCAGGGGCGATTTCTGAGCGCATAGTCAGGAGTAACCCTGAGCGTCACCGGTTACGCCCCCCAAAAATACCCTCCAAATATATATATCTGTCTGTGTTTACAGATATAGATATATACCAATACTCCCCACCAAGACCCTTTCTCAATTTTTTTTTTCTTAATTCAAGAAGTTTGTTCATATTATTTTTCTTTTTCTATTTGCTTGTAGCTATGGACCTTAACATCAATTTGATCTGCAATGGAATCTAAAGAACTTCAGAAAAGCCATACAAGCCCATATATCTCCAAGAACCCCAAATTTTCCCTTTCACCTCATCAGAAAGGTAGCAGAGATCATAGTATATTATACTTTGAAACTGAGTCTTCAAATGCCTTCCTTTCACTGAACAGCAATGGAGTTTTTTTTTGGGGCCACACCCGGCGGTGCTCAGGGGTTACTCCTGCTGTCTGCTCAGAAATAGCTCCTGGCAGGCACGGGGGACCATATGGGACACCGGGATTCGAACCAACCACCTTTGGTCCTGGATTGGCTGCTTGCAAGGCAAACGCTGCTGTGCTATCTCTCCGGGCCCAGCAATGGAGTCTTTTTGTGATGGTATACAAGAAACCTTTGATAGATGAGGTAGGAAGTCAATAGGAAAGCAGTGACGATGTACGTATGGTATGTGGCAATAGCAGCTGATTGGGAGGATGCCATAAACTGAGTGTACCTATAGTATGAGGCAATAGCAGCTGATTGGGAAGATGCCATGAACTGAGAAACTGTATGGAAATGTAATAGATAAAGGAAATTAAGGTGCTAATAAACTTCTGAATTTCTGTGTCTAGCAATTCTGAACTTCTCCCTGGTTTATGAATAAAGCTTTTAAATGGTTAAGTTTGAGGGAAGAGATACAAATAATCATGGTGCCGGTGAGGTGGCGCTAGAGGTAAGGTGTCTGCCTTGCAAGCGCTAGCCAAGGAAAGACCGCGGTTCGATCCCCTGGCATCCCATATGGTCCCCCCAAGCCAGGGGCAATTTCTGAGCGCTTAGCCAGGAGTAACCCCTGAGCATCAAATGGGTGTGGCCCCAAAAACCAAAAAGAAAACAAAATAAACAAAAAAAAAAACTAATCATCTTCCAATTATACAAAGCTACATATATACATATAGACCCTTTAGAAAAATGTTTTAGGGGCCGGGAAGGTGGCACTAGAGGTAAGGTGTCTGCCTTGCAAGCTCTACCGTAGGACGGACCGCGGTTCGATTCCCCGGCGTCCCATATGGTCCCCCCAAGCCAGGGGCAATTTCTGAGCGCATAGCCAGGAGTAACCCCAGAGCGTCAAACGGGTGTGGCCCAAAAAACAAAAAAAAGAAAAAAAAAAGAAAAATGTTTTAGATTCCCAAGTATAAAGGGGAAACAATACACACAAAAATACCAGTTATTTCATAATAATCAAACTAGCATATCAGAATCTTCATTAGGTTTGTTTTAAGTCTTTCAAGAATTATTATTCAATAATACACTTCTTCAAAAAAGTAAACTAAACATTATATTTATTATATACAATATGAGATTACAAAGAATGAATAGGAAGGAAACCCTGCTTTCAAGAAGCTTACATTCTAGGACTGAAGTGGTAGCACAGTGGGTATGGCACTTGCCTTGCACACAATAGATCTGAGTTCAATTCTTGGCATCTCATATGGTTTCCTGAGACTGCCAGCAGTGATTCCTGAGCGTAGACTCAGGAATAACCTTAGTGACACCAGGTGAGGCCCCCAAACCAAAATCAAAACCAAACCAAACCAAAAAAACAAAAGACCAAATCAAAAACCAAAAACAAACAAAAAGAAGTTTCCAAAACAAACAAACAAACAAACAAAAGATCAAATCAAAAACCAAAAACAAACAAAAAGAAGCCTACATCTAGGAAGAATTATGTGGGGTTTGCTGTAAACATTTTTTTTTTTGGTTATTGTCTTGTTTTTGTGCCAAGGATTGAACCTAGAATATATGAGAAGTAGATACATCAGAAGCATGTATAACCCCAGTAATAAATTTTCTATTTTTAATAATATTTAGATCAGCATTTCCTGGTAGTTTCCACTGAACAATACTATCATATGGCCAGGTTCATCTAGAAAATAGAGGTTAAGAAGATAATAAAGGCCTGAAGCCTTTCTGAAAAAATTTTAAATTGGGACCTAAGATCTAATTGAGGGGCTATATTGCATATTTCAAAAGTAGCCAATCCTACTAGAATTGTAGGGAATGGTCCCCCAGGCTTTCTGAGCACCAGTTAGGAGCACTACCCCCCAATTTTTTAAATTTTGGGGCTGGAGCAATAGCGCAGCAGTAGGGCGTTTGCCTTCATGTGGCTGACCCAAGACAGACCACAGTTAGATCCCCAGCGTCCCATATGGTTGCATATGGTCCCCCAAGCCAGGAGTTATTTCTGAGCGCATAGCTAGGAGTAACCCCTGAGCATCACCGGGTGTGGCCCAAAACAAAAAAATTTTTTTTTATATTTTTGGTTTAATTTGACATTTCCCCAAATTATGTAATTAAAAAATTTCAGATCATGGCACTCTTTGGGATATGATATTTTATACAATTAAAAAAATATATTTGTTTCCTAAGGCGTGATGAATTTTTTTGCAAGAAGGGCTGGTGGACTACACTTGGCAATGCTCACGGGGTTATAAGGGTCACTTGTGGTGGGATTGTGGAAACACCTATAGAATGGTGGGGACCGAACCTGGGTTGGACATACTCAAGGCCAAGTACCTCCTTATTGTATTATCACTCTGGCCCCAGTACTAAAACCTTTAACATTTCACATTAAGATTAAGCATTTCTAAAATAGGGTGAGGGGCCTAGTTAAGGATAAAAAGGGACAATAAAAATATAGAATAGCTTTCCTCAGATTAAATCAGCTGTTTAATATTATGGGTATGTATTATGTAATATTATGGGAATATATATAACTGTTTTATGATATATACTTTATTAAAATCCAAGGGGCTATTGATTGTTTAGGCTGTTCAAAGGCTTAATTTGACACAAATTTTACTTCTACTAATTGAAGTATAAGACATTACATGCTCAATTATTTAACTGCCCTTTTCTGAATTTTAATTTTGTACCTGTTCTTTTAATGGAATTCAGCTTAATGGAATTTCAGTATTCAGATAATTCTAACTGTGGGTTCAAAAAAGATTCTAGAAAAATAAAAGTGGAAAAATGCAGACTTCCCAATAGCTGCAGTAGACAGAATTCTGTATCATAAAATTTATCTTATAAATCATATTTTTTAAAAAAGAATTTTTAGTGACATCTGAATTTCAGAGTTGTAATAACCTACAAAAGTGTTTTATAGTCTATTTCTGATTAGTTGTCTTAGATCAATGGTGGCCTTACTAGCATTTTAAAATTAATTCTGACTCTGGAACTATTTTTGCAAATTCATGTTAAGATAAAAAAAAGAGGGGCCGGAGAGATAACATGGAGGTAAGGCGTTTGCCTTTCATGCAGAAGGTCATCAGTTCAAATCCCGGTGTCCCATATGGTCCCCCGTGCCTGCCAGGAGCAATTTCTGAGCCTGGAGCCAGGAATAACCTCTGAGCACTGCCGGGTGTGACCCAAAAACCACAGAAAAAAAAAAAAAAGATAAGAAAAAGAGAACTGCAGAGAGAACTAATTGGATGTATATAAGCAGTTGAGTTGAGGGGCCTGGTTTTATTTCCAGAAGCACATTGTCCCATAAACTCTGCAAGAACAATAATCTGTGACTAGGCACAGAACACTACTTGGCATTGCCCATCCCCTCCCCCGCCCTACCAATGAGAAATATTGAGGGTCAGGAGAAATACAGTGGGTAGGGCGCTCATCTTGCATGTAGCCAATTTGGTTTTGATCCCCTGCATTTCATGTGGTTCCAAGCACTGCTAGGAGTGATTTGTGAATGCAGAGGCAAGAATTATTACTCTTAGGCATCCCGAAAACATAAAACAAATAATTGAGATTAAGAACAAGGATGTGGAGGCCGGCGAGGTAGCGCTAGAGGTAAGGTGTCGAGGTAAGGTGTCTGCCTTGCAAGCGCTAGCCAAGGAAGGACCATGGTTCGATCCCCGGGTCGAGTAACCCGAGCATCAAACAGGCATGGCCACAAAAACAAAACCAAAACCAAAACCATGTGACAGGTTACAGTATCTGCATGAAAATAACCCATTCAAGGTTATCCAGCCATGGTTTCACTCTTTTTGGTCAGTCCAATTTCTAATGAAGTAGAACAACAACTGTTACCAAAGTTACTTTACAGATGCCAAAAGGCACTATAAAGGATGGTTTATTTTTCAGTGGGGAAAAAAAAAATTCCTGCATATGCCAAAGAAAGTTTCATTTTTCCCAGAAGAACAGGAGGATCTTCATTTCACCCCTTACTATCTTACTATCCCTGAGAAAATATGCCTGAATAGTTCAATTAACAAACATTCGATAAATGCATATTTGAACTTTCATGTATATTTGGGCTTTAAATTGCTAATGGCTGTTATTAAATTAGTATTAAGAGAAATTAAACAGATTAAAATATAGCATATAGTACTAAAATTTTCACATTTACAAGAAAGCACTGCATTTACTGCAAAATAGGTTATTTTGTACCAGTGAAGAATGTATTATATACATATACATTAAAGCAAACTTATACATTAAGTATATGTATTACATGCATATGTATTAACATACAAAGATAATTTTAGAATACTTCTAAATTCTATCTATAGTATCAAGTTAAATCATTGTACTTTAAAAAAAAAGTTGCCACTGAATGTTACTATTTCCCTAAGGCATTGGCAATAAACCAAGGATACTGGAACTTGTTGTCTTTTCTTTTTATAGGTTAAAACAGAGGCCAGGGAGGCATCTTGGCAGTAAAACATTAGTGTTACATGTGAGGGGCTCTGGGTTTCATCTCCAACACTGCAAAGGCAAGCAAAATCAAAACTAAAGACAGATGTTCTCAGGGAAAAACAAAAACTATATATCCCAAAAAGCCAATTTTACAGAATTATGTAGTTACCAAGGAAAAAAATCTTATATACTTTTCATTGAACAGTTCTGTATCTCAACTCAATTCCTTTATTATTGTTTTGCCAACAAAATTGTCAAAACTTTAAACTTTATAGCTTAAGTCTAGAATTAAATGTGCATTACTTACAGAATTAATCTTTAGGGTTTAATTTAATAGAAAGTAAAATATTTGAAGTCAATGTGTCTATAAATTGAAACAAAAAGAAAGTTCATTACGAATTTATTCAGTAATGCATATTTTTATTCACTGGACATTTAGTCTCATAATTAAAAATTAATTATTAGATCATATATCATGTTTTCAAAGAGTATGATTTAAAGCACCTTGAATGACACTTATGGTAGCATTCATCCAAATACTAATGTAAAGCTGTTTTATGTATATTTATATTTAACTATCTATATTCTGAACAGAATTTTTAATTTGATCCCAAGCTAAAGATCCTGCTTAGAATGTTAAACATCAGGAGCCCTGTGGTCTGAATATTTTTTAAATTATTTTTTATTAAAGAAATCTTCTTAACTTGGCACAATTACTTGCACATCCTGAAATGCTTCCCATAGAGTCTAACTAGCTAAATATAAATATTTATATATTAATACACATTATATATATTTACATATATATTTTGATTTTGGGGCCACACCCAGCAGTGCTCAGAGGTTACTCCTGGCTCTGTGCTCATAAGTCGATCCTAGCAGGCTCAGGGGCCCATATGGAATGCTGGGGATCGAACCCAGGTTCGTCATGTGTATAAGGCAAACATCCTACTGCGGTGCTATCACTCCTCTGACTCCATAACTAGTTAACTATATATATATATATATTATATATTTATATATATATATAATATATATTATATATATTATATATAATATATATATTATATATATTATATATATATTATATATAATATATATATTATATATATTATATATATATAACCCTATATTAGTTAAAAACCTTCCTAAAATGGAAAACTACCTTACATTTTAAATAAATTTAGATTTATGTACAAGGAGTACCCTCTGATATTTGTTGAAAATACATAAAGAATCCTCTGTATAGACTCAGGGATATATACTTAAAAGATCTATCAACTGCAATTTCAGAGCATTTTCAGCATAATCACCCTAGTTTACAGGAACATAAATAATTTCTTCAGATCTTAAAAGCTTAGTTACTAATACTCTTTAAGAGTAAAATTGAAGGGCTGGACAGACAGTATCTTTGCTTGCCTTGCACGCAGCAGACCAGTATTTGATCCCCAGCATCCCATAAGGGCATCTCCAGGTATAATTCTTAAATGCAGAGCCCTTAAGCTACATGAGGAGGTATGGCCTCAAAACCAAACAATAAAAACAAAAAGAGTAATGTATGGGGCTGGAGAATTAATGTAGTTTGTAGGACATTGCCTTGCACACAGCCAAACTGGGTGCAATCCCTGGCCAAACAGGGATTATTACATATTATGTATGTTTCTATTATATATTGGGACATATGGTACATGTTATATATATATATATGTATGTATATATAATTAACTCTATATTAGTTAAAACCCTTTCTAAAAGGTCAGGGGGATAATATAGCTGATAGTATAGGGCTCAATCCTGGTTACTACATATGCCCCACCCCTCCAACTCTGCCAGAAGTGATCTCTGAGCACAAAGTCGAGAGTAAACCCTAAGCATAGCTGACTCTGACTCAAAAACAATTTTAGAGTGTGAAGACAGAGCTGATTTATTGTCTGATATTGCAATCACATTGTCACGAAAGGCAAGTTAGTCCACATTAAAAAGTGTAGTGAAAAAAAAGTGTACTGAGAGCAGCAAGATGTGAAAACATGTCACATCTTACTAATAAGTTCCCTTCTTAAGACATCTTTAAAGAGATAGAAACTAAAGTTCAATAACCTTGTTCAACCAATTCTTCCAAATGGCAGGGTAACATACATTCAAAAACTTACCATTCCCTCAGGTTATTTCAGTCCTTGCTGACACCCTGTTATGTATGCTCCTGGTTGTGTGCTCAGGGTTCACTTGGGGTGAAATTGGGATCAAATGCTGCAGGCAAGGCAAGAGCATTAATCCTGTATTAACTTTATAGAGGGTTTGTTGTGATGCTTTTTAAATCACTTGGGATATTTTTCTCTTTACTTGTAATTAGAAAAAAAAACACAATTTCTTGATTTAGTAATGTTAAAATGGAGAACAGTAAAAAGAAACTAGATGTTCAGGGTTTGCAGTTATTATTAAAGACAACATGCATTTTTCCACATCAAATGGTCTTATCAACCATTAAAATTTTTTTAAATCAATCTTAATCTGTTTTTTATTAGAACAGAAAACTAAATTGTGGCAGTGTAACAGTTTTCAGCTATTGGAAGTTTATAAATATCTTTCATTCATGCTTGAAAATGATAATCTACACTTTTCATCAAATTAAAGGATATCTGTTGTAAAACTACTGTACATCTCTTACCAGGTTCCCACACATTCTTTTCCAGGAACCACCTGCTCTATGCTGCCCACTATAGGAAATTGTAATAAGGTACAAAGAAATACTCTGCAAGAGTTTACCCATTTGTGCAATTCCATAAATAAATACTCTCTGGGTACTTGGATGCGAAGATAGGGCGTTCTTACAAGTGATACAGGCTGATTAGTGGTAATCACATTTGTTAACCAAAAAGGACATCAACAGGAGCAGGCAAACTATAAACTATCTTGGTGATCCATATGCTTAAGAGCAAAGGGTGCAGAGCTGGAGATGGGGACCTGAAGTAACTTAAACACAGGCTGCACTAAAACCAAAACATGAGGGCCAAAATCAACATGAACCCAACACATGAAAAGCCCTGCCTCATGCAAATACAAATGATTGCTCCAACTGGGAAAACACGTAAAACAAATCATTCCTGTAATGTATGTTTAAGTTGCATCAGTTGCACCCCCTTTTTCTTTACATCCTCGTAAAATCAAAGACCGTTAATTAGCTTACTTTGTCTTACATTTGGCCGGTCCGGGGAGTTGAATTTATACAATAGTCTGATTTTTTACGGCAAAAATTTTTAAGAAAGCCTTTAGTATATCCAAAGCATTATGGATTTTTAAATTTCATCAGATATACTTTAGGTCTCCATTTTAAGACGCCAGCTTCTGCTGCAGCGGCAGCAAAAGGCTTTCCTTTCTTTTGCTTTCATTCTCCAGTTTCATGGTTTCTTACTTTTATTTTTTTAGGCATAAAAACGTTAGCATCACACTCCCAGTCCTTAAGCCTTTTTGAGCCTTGCACAGTAAAGAAAGCCAAGACAACAACATTAAGCATGTGCGCATTTACACACATTAACAAGCAGTCAGTGGCTTCCTAAGTGGCATTTCCCGGAGGAGAACACTATTATTATCAAATGCCACCGCTCCCCTTGGCCTTTCAAGTTAGGAGACGACCAGACCGGTCTTGGTCTGCCCACTGGAGACGGGGATGCCAGGCAAGACAATAATTCTGACCTCGCAGCCCCGGGGTCACACTGCGAGCAAAAGACAAGCACAGCTAGGTAGGTCCCCACTTGGATGACTTTGAGCGTTGGGTGCCTTCGTGGTCCCCTCGAGCCCTGACAGCACCATCCAGGGACCCTCCAAGGGCCGCGATCGATCGATCGATCTGCAAGCCCGTGTTGCCCGGTTCCCTGACGGTTCAGCTGAGGAGTTGTCAGCTCCGAGTAGATAGGGACCCCGGCTCTTCGCCTTTGGATAAACGACGAGATGCCAAAGCAGAGGCCCAGATTGATGAGGGGTATAGGATACCTCCGGGTTCGAGTCCTCTCTCACCTTTCCAAAAACTAATGAAAAGTACCACCGGGGGCCTGAGAGATAGCATGGAGGTAGGGCGTTTGCTTTGCATGCAGAAAAGGTCGGTGGTTCGAATCCCGGCATCCCATAAGGTCCCTCCTAGAGCCTGCCAGGAGCGATTTCTGAGCACAGAGCCAAGAGTTGGAATCCCTGAGTGCTGTTGGGTGTGACCCCCCCCAAAAAAAAAGTACCACCGGCCAAGTGATGGCCAAGTGGTGGCTGTGGTTCCAGTAGGCCCAGACGAGGGAGATCCATTTGGGCTCTTGAGATCGCAGCAGGCTGACGAGAAGGAAGCTCCAGAGAGATTTTTCCCTGACGCAAGTCATCCGCAGTTTTTCAGTCAACAGCCGTCTCAGAGGCTTCTTTCCTGTGAGAAAACAGCCACAAAATATTAAAAATAGGAAGAAAAAAAAAAGCATGGAGGTAGCTTCAAGAGTCCCCTGAGCTCTAGATTATTTCAGAAAGATTTTTCCCCGCGTTCCAAAGCATCCTCCGAGGAGGAGGTAGTCCGTGTTGACAGGAGCTCTCGCCTCCCACAAAATGGGGCCGAGCAGTCGAGCCGTCAGGCGGCCTGTTTCCGCCTCCTCCTTTCTCTGCTCCTCCTCCTCTTTCTCCACCATGGGCGCCGCCATTTTGTGAGGCCGCCGAGGCTGCCGCCGCGCCGCGCCCGGCAGGCCGCGGCTCGGCTGTGTGTAATGGTTGAAGCGAATGACCCCCCTCGAGGGAATCCCCGGCGCGGAGTGACGTAAGGGGCCGTGCGCAAGTGCGACGCGCAGGGAATCCGCACAGGCCGCGGCCGTGGAGCGCTGCGGCCGGCGCTGCGGCCCACTTCGCGACGGTCCCTAAGAGGCCGGGTGGGGGCGGGGGGGCAGGGCCGGAGGACCCAAAGTCGCTCCCTCGCTCCGACCCCGCCCCGCCCGCCCCACACGGCCCCGCCCCTCGCCCGCGTCGGCCGCCTTGACTGGCCCGGCTCGGGTGTGAGGGACTTCCGTAGTCCCCACCCGCTTCCGACCCCGCTGAGGAGAGAGAGGGAGCGACAGACCCAACTTGGGAAACCAGTCGGGCCGTTTCCTCGAGCGAGCACCGGAAGCGTGCTGTGGGCATTTGCATAATTTCTTTCCCTGTTTCCCTTCTCTCAGGAGCCGGGCGCTGCTGGCAATTGATTCATCAGCGCCCTTCCATCCGGGTCCTTGACCTCGTCTGTTGACCTTCCTTTGCCTCCTCCACGGGTTCCCTCCGTAGTCACCATCTCTGAAATGGGAATGCATTTTTCTTAATCACTCAAGGGGGCAGCCTAAATGGGAAGTCGGGGAAAAAAATCAGGAGTGGTAAACTTGAGGAGTAGTATTTTTGACGTTGACCTCCACAGGGAGCAATTTGATTTTGTTTTTTATTTTAAACTCAAAATACTTTTTTTTTTTCAAGATAATTTTCAAAAAGGCCTTGGAGAAAAAGCCAACCAGAAAGCCACATCAGGTGTTCATACTCATTTCTACGAGGCACGGCTGTGGAGCTACCATCAGCCTAAAGGTGCCAACAATCGTGGTTGTCAAAAGTTCCAAATCCGACTGATACTGTTTGCCCGTCGGTTGACAAGAATCTGGTTGGATCCAGGACACCCAAAAGGCAAGATGTAAGTGCGGTGCTGCGGATCCTCAGAAGGAAGATTGAATGTCTAGGTTGCTGGAAGTGAAGTTGGCAGGCAAATGGCTTCAGCAGGCCTCAGAAAGAAAGACAAACAAACACACAAACACACACAAAAAGACTTGAGAAAGAAAAAAAAAAGACTGAAAAGAAAACATTCTTGAAAAGTCACAAATGCACGGGAGGTGACGGGGTCGGATCCCGCCCGCCAGTCAGCCAGTCAGCCAGCCAGTCAGTCAGCCATCCAGTCAATGTCAGCCAGCCAAAGTCAGTCAGCCAGCGTCAGCCAGCCAGTCCTCCCAACAGCCGGCTCGGGGCCGCGAACACCCGCCTCCGGCCCACCCTCCCTCCCTCCAGCCGGGAACAACCGGTAGCGGCCGTTTCCCCCGCGCCGCCCCCCGCCCGGGCGGCTTTGTGTGCTGCACATTGCAGAGGAGCCCTAAGCCGGGCGGGCGGGCGGGCGGGCGAGCCGAGCCTATTGTTCCCCGCGAGGAGCTGCCTGGGCGGTGTGTGTGTGTGTGTGTGTGTGTGTGTGTGTGTGTGCGTCTGCCTGTGCGTGTGTGCGTGTGCGTGTGTGGAGGAGAAGCCGGCCAGCCAGGCGCGGCGGCAGTGCCGGGCCCGGCCCTCGGGGGTCGCTGTGTGGCCGAGCAACGCAGCCGGGCGGGCCGCCAGTCAGCCACCAGCCAGCCAGCCAGCCAGGCCGGGCGGGCCACAGAGGCCGCGAGGGGGATCGGGCGGGCGGGCGGGCGCGCGGCGAGAGCGGCTCGGCAGCCGGCGCGCCCGGCGACACCCGGGGCCAGGCCGCCGGCTGTCAGCGCGCTGCTTAACCGCACCAGCAGCGCGCCTCCAGCCAGCCAGGCAGCCAGCGCGGCCCTCGTCGCGTCTCCACGGCACATTTCGATTCCGGGGCCCGCACGCACAGCCAGACACAGCCGTTCCTCCTTCCCTGTTCCTCACACTGCAAAGCCCCACTAGGCCTCGCGAGCCGATCGCCCTCTCCATCCCCTTTCCCTGAACAACAGCCACACCATGTTGAAGCGCGGCCCCGGGCCGAGCCCGGCGGCCTGCCGGAGGGAAGCGGGCGGAGAAGGGGTGTGAGCGAGCGAGCGAGCGAGGGCGGGCGGGCGCCTCTGGGCGGCGCGCGGCCCGGCCCGGCGCGGCGCCCATTCAAGGCCCTGCGTGGGGTTTTCGCTCCGCGCTCGGGTCGTCGCCCGCTCCGATCGTGCCCCGAGCCCTGTGGTGCTGCTGTGTGTGCGTGTAGGCCCGCGTCTCGCCGCCCGTCCTGGCCTCCTCCGGCGGCTCCCTCCTTCCCCTCCTCCTCCGCCTCTGCCCCCTCCCTCCCGCCCGCCCGCCCTGCGCCGCCGCCGCCGCCGCCGCCGCCGCCACCGCCGGCCCATGACTGCTGAGCCCCGCCGCCGCCGCCGCCGCCGCCTCCGCCGGCCGAGGAATGGGCTCCGGGCTGTGGTGGTAGGGAGCGCAGGGAGCGGGGGGCGCTTTTGAAGAACACACACTCACACACTCGCACACACACACACACACACACACGCACGCACACCCATCTGGGTCTTCGGAGACGGCCCTCCGCGAGGAGGAGCAGGAGGGAAACATAAGCTCCGATCATGGCAAACTCGACGGGGAAGGCGCCTCCGGACGAGCGGAGAAAGGGACTGGCTTTCCTGGACGAGCTGCGGCAGTTCCACCACAGCCGAGGGTGAGCCGGGAAGGAACGCACACGGCACAACACACACACCGCACCGCACCGCACCGCACCGCACCACACCACACGACCCGGGGCTCAGCAGCAGCAGCAGCAGCAGCAGCAGCAGCAGCAGCAAGAGCAAGAGCAAAAGCAAAGCAGCCGAGCAGCCAAGCACTGGGCTCAATCAAGCACATTGGGGTGGGGGGGTGTGCTGGGGTTCGCCTCCAAAAGCCCGACCCAACTAAAAGGAGCCTTTTTCGGCTTTCTTTTTTTTGTATTTATTTTTTTCCTTCTCCCCCCCCCCCCAGGTCGCCTTTTAAAAAAATCCCCGCGGTGGGTGGCCGAGAGCTGGATCTCCACAGTCTCTACACCAGAGTGACTACTTTAGGCGGCTTCGCGAAGGTGAGTTGAGCTCAGAGCAGAGCGAGTGGGAAGTTTGATTTTTTTATATTTTTGGATTTCCCTCTCGCCGAAAAAAAGTCTCTGCTCTGATCCCCCCACACGCTGGTAGAGGGGTGTCCTGGGAGGGATCCCTGCCTCACACCCTACACACATATACAAACACACACACACACACACACACCCCTGGCTTGCTCTGGGAGCTTGCAAAAGCAAGCTTGCTGGCAATAGAGGCGGACGGGGCTGTGTGTGTGTTTTTTTTATTTATTTTCTTGGCCTGCTGAACGAGGCCCCGATGCAAGCTCTTGCTTTTTTCGGGGGACCCTCCTCCTCCTCCTCCTCCCCCAAGGGGTCGAAGAGGTGCGGGGACACCCGGCCTTTGGAAGCAGAGTCCCCCCCAGTTTGTGCCCCGCTGCTGGCCCGCCTGCTGGAGCTCTCTGGCTGGCTCGGCGAGTCAGCGGCGGCCGCGCTGCACAGGCGGAGACACAGACACACAAGACTCAGAAGCAGTTTTCGTGCAACTCAAAATTAGCGCGGGCAGGTTTTTCACATCGATAATCGGCTGCGGAAATGAGCCCGGCCGCTTTCGGGGTGCCAGCCGGGGGCCTCGGCGGCCCGGGGCTTAACAAAAGAAAGCGGGACCTGGTCTCCAAATAGCCATCTTAGGCTTCAAGGCTAGGCAGAAGCTGCTAGGCCTCAAAGAAGGGCCTATGGAGATGGGAGAGATCTAGGGGAGAGAGGGTTTCCCCCAAAACGAACCCGGCTACCACCACCGGTACCCCCTACTCTAAGACCCGCGGGCGTCGCTGTCCGGAATAGTATTGATCCTTTTGAACTTTTTGCCTTTTTTTTTTTTTTTTTTTTTTGAGAAGTGGAAACGGACCGCGTTGAGATTTAAAAGGGGGCGACAGAGGGACTTGGCAATTGGGTATTGTCCGGGCTCCAAAAACAAAACAAACCCCTCACCAACACCACCCTGCCTCCTCCCCACTCCACCCCCACGCCCCCCTCCCCAAATAAAACACACATGCTATTAAATACCCCACCCCTGGGTGAAAATTTAGGTGGTGGCTACTCCTGGCTTCAGAACTCTTTAGGGTTGAGCCCCTAGCACCCCAGTTTATCTACCCATCTCTGTAAAATGGGTATTTTTATATCCTGCTGAGGGTTGGGTTTTCTTGGCTGGTGCACTTGGAGATCTCTGTGGCTGTTTTTTTGGTTTTATTTTTATTTATTTTTTAAACAGGTTTCAGAGAAGAATCAGTGGGGAGAAATTGTAGAAGAGTTCAACTTTCCCAGAAGTTGTTCTAACGCTGCCTTTGCTTTAAAACAGTATTACTTGCGGTGAGTAGAAGTGATTTTTTATTTTTTTTTTACAATTATTTGGAAATAATGGACTAAGGAGATTTGTTTTAAGTTGCCCCTCACCCAAAACCATTGGATGTGATACCAGTTTTTTGAAATCTTCATTTCCCTCTGAGAAACATGAAATATCAAAGCGCGATTGTAGAGACCTGAAACTTTCTCACCTATATTTGTTTACATTGGCCCCTTACGTCCTCATTACAGGCGAGACTCCGTCCCAAATTGGTCAACATTCTTTCGTGACATTGTTATTGATTGCTTGATATCACTGATGGGCAGAAAGGTGATGCCTAGCAAAAGAGTTAAGATGGCTCAGGAAACTTTGTATCCCTCGGGGACTTTTTTATTGTTTTTGGAAACTCCTTTGCCTTTTTTCAATTCTGACTTAGAGCAGTCTCACGTGGAAGGGATTCTGCATAGTCTTTCAGTGAAATAGTTTTACCTAGTAATTGATTGGAAGCATGGGTGACCATGATGTTGTTTTTAGAATATATATAAAACACATATATATACATACACATATGCCTCTATATTAAAAACATGAAGACAATTATTCTGTTTAACAAATGTTGGAATACTATGACATTGAATATTATGATTTGGCTTTTCTTTCATTCTCTGACAAAGTGAATTTTTGTTTGATATGTCATACCATTCATATCTTGATTTAGCTTTGGTATATTTCTACTAGGAATATTTTCATATTGTAGCTCACTTTCAGGGCATCTTTTATTGGCAGTGTTTACTTATCCATAGTGGAGCTTTAGTTGGTTGTTGTTATTTAAAACTAGAATAGTGCTCTTCACTTTTATTGCTTCTTAAATAATGGTATGGAATAGCCTTTTTGTAGGAAGTATAATTTCTATGTAACTTAAGGTTGACGTTTCTCATTGCTCTACCCACATGTGGCTAGTTTTGTTCAGCATTCTGAAATAGGAAATGCAAGAATTGCACTTTCTACTGTAGGTGTACATTAGGTTGGCTATCTTAGATTGACTTCAGGATTGAAACCAAAATGTCTCAAAACTTTGTGGTTTAGTTATTGAATAACACGAGTCTAGAAAATATTAAATATGATTGTTTATTTTGTTTTGATCATGTATGTTAGTGAATTTTCAAAAAAAAAAAAAGAACCAAAAGAGTAAAATTGAACCGCAAAGAGTAGCTTTTTTAATGTGATGGGAAGTTGAGAATTTTATATTTATGAAGCAATTCACTTGTTACATATATAAAATTGATAGAAATATTGTTAAAACATTTTCTGATTTTCTGCTAATCAATTTGGCAATCTCAATCTCACACTGTTTAAATTACACATTTTAAAGTTATTCCTGATAATGTACAAATTGTAGTTTAATAGCCAATATTAACATGTTGATATAGGATTCATGAGATATATGTTCTTAGGAATTAAATTCATACTAACAGGGTTTTTTAATTTTTTTTAGCACAATCAAATCCAATTTTCAAGAAAAGTTGGGATAAATTCTGTTTATTGAGTTGTGATTTCTGCCTTGGGATTATCCTTTGATTATACTTCAACTAATGTTTTCAACTATAGTTTCAAGGTTATTTGCAACTATATTTACTTAGTTTTTAGATCAGTTTGAGTTTTATGCTCTTTTATTAGAAGCTACTTTAGGACTATGTCCTTAGTTAAACTTGTTTTTCCTCTATATGTCATTCTTTAGTGTTTTTTTTTTTTTTTTTAAAGGGTTGTAGCTAGGCTACTAGGAAAAAAGTTGAGGCATTTGTTTTGGAAAGTAAAACCACGTGAAGATTTGCATGCTTTGTAAAGAAATACAAAAGAAATACTGGTCAAAAATTGGATATTCGCAACTTTGAAAAGAAAATTATTTTCATGGGGGTGTACTATTGCATGGAGGACATGTTTTATGCTGGGGTATACACCTGAAAAATCTTAACTGGCAGACTAAATGCCATGCCTTTCATAGTAATTCTGTTACTTAAGCATGAGAGTGCCTCTTCCTAGTAAAAAATAATGAAATGACTTTCTAACTTTTGAACACCATGGTTTCTGATGAGAAGATAATGTGTTTTATGAATCACAGATGGAATTATTCTTAAAAAATTGTTTTCTCATTTGCTATCACTCATATATTAATTTTTATTTATATGTTTAATATTTGCTGACATAATTTAAGAGTTCAGTGGATAACTCTTTACCTAGTGCTTTGTGATATACGTTAATAGGACAGACAATTAAAAGAAAAAAACTAGTATGCAGACCATGTATTAATAGTCAATCACTTTGTTTTGATGCAGACATAGACAATCATTGAATGTAGAGACTTTCTGTGTTCTTCAAAAATAAATTAGCTTTATTATATCAAATAATACTCAACTGAAACATTTCACAAAGTTTGAAATTGGAAGTATAATTGGTAACTTTTTTTATCATTGACATTTAAACTTGCAAATCTTTAGCGCCTACTGCTGATTCTTGGCATGTACAGCTCAATATATTTTACAAAAAGTGTGTTATAGTATCTATAAGTATGAAAGGATATGTTATTATTCCCTCTATTTTGTAAGTGGAAGAAATTGAGTCCAAAAATAATTTAAGTGGGTTTTAGGACACTTATTAATTGAACAAAGAAATCGTGTTGGTGGCATGTTAAGTGATATTTAATCAATCTATTCTATGTTCAAATGGTCACAAATTACTTTAAGAAATTTAAATATATTTGAAAATTGCATAAAGTTAAATTTATGCCAGTTTAAATTTATCCAGTGGGATTTATATCTACTCTATGAACTTATATTTTTGTTCTATTCTGGTACTAAGATTAGGGGACAGTTTGTTACTCATTAAAAAATTGAAAGCCTTTTTATGAAGAGTCAGGTACATATTTCAAAACTTAGTTGTAAAGACTTCTGATTTAGCCAGTAGAATAGCGATGCACAAGGTTAGTGTGATGATTCTGTTAAAGGATTTGAGTGGGGGAAGGAATTGCAGTGTTTTAAATGTATACAGAATTGTATTAATTTTTTTACAATATTTACCTTGAATCCATTGTTGAGTTGCATTCGCCAGAGTAAATTTTCCATTGCATTTTACCATTTTTCTTTTTTGTTTTACTGATAGGTAAGTCCTTCCTTAAACTATACATCTGTAGAGATCCTATATATTTTAGTAACATCAAGTCTACTCATATATTTTGTTGTTAGTGCCTACCATGTAGATAGATCACTTTATTTCAAAAGATAGAGAAAGCCTTCTGTGAATTATCTGTGGTTGAGTTGAAAGAAAATTTCAAAATTGTTAAGTAAATAAAGTAACAAATTGAGTTTGTGAATTACTAAACAGACTGATAAGAAAAATTGCTTCATTAACTCAAGGAGGGAGGGAAGGTAAAAGCAGTATGGTGACTGAAGAACTGTGTCCAAATTATTCATATATACAATATATTTAAAATCTAATTTTATAAGCTCTATTCTTATATTTTGAACAACTCTGGTTTTGATGACTTCTGAAAAAAAAACATGCAGACTTGTTGCTGATAGGAAGAGAAGAAAGTAAAAAAAGTGATCCAAGCTTAGCTCGAGTAGTGTCTTGTCTTAGATTCTTTTGTTTTCTGTTTTGGCATCATATCTGCAGGTGCACCGGGGCTACTCTTGGCTCTGTGTTTGGGAGTTGCTCCTGCTTTCTAGGTTCAGGGTGTTGAACCCAGGCCTACTGCATACAAAACTTGTGCTTAACCTTTTGAGCTATTTCTCAGGATATCATTGTATTTTGTAGTTTTAAGTTTACCTCCCAATAGAATCCATCATTTCAAAGTAGTTGACTAAAGATACAAATTCCACTGAGTATACAGACTAAGAATTTAACTCTAATACTAAAAGTGTTTGCATACTTTATTGCATGTGTATTTCTTTGCTTAACTATTTTTCTAATTAGGAATACTCACATAATTTGACCTCTACTCTGTTTTGGATTGAGTATTTTCATAGTTGATTGTAATGTGAATTCTTCTATAAAACTTTGATAAATATCTGTACCACGAGTCTTTTGCATGCCCAAATAAGGACATTGGAAGTTGAAAAAGGATGGGAGGTTTTTTTTTTAATTCATTGACAATTATGTGGATTAGTGAGTAAAGGATATTGAGTAAAGTATTTGATGTTTAAGTGAAGTCTGAAGAGTTTTTGTTATTTGGTGAAGGCTGCTTGGTTGACAACTTCCAGCATTGTGTATACTGTACTGAAGTTTACTGGTAAAATGGAGTTTGCTGAATTGGGAATTTGAGGACATTGGGCAGGGGAGGTGTGAGGACAGATTTCGTCTTTCTTTTTGATATGTCTCCACAACCACAGTCTTTGGTATTTAGGATTAGATTAAACATTTCCAATTTGTGTCCTATGAAACACAAAATCCCCAAATATTTCCTGGAAAAATAGGCCAAAAGAATTTGAGTAGTAAAGCTAATAAATTTGAATTTAGTTTATTGCAATAATTTTTAGCGATTTTGTTACTAAGCTTTGTGGATCTCTAGGTAAATTTGGGAACTGTTACTTACCTGTATTCCCCCACTCTTACCTCAGGAGTATGTTGTGAAACTCCATGTCTGAAGACTTGTGGAGCTCACTGAGGATAGATACTCTGATCTAAAAGAAATGGTTAAGGGGTGACAGGACTGTTTTTCAAGCAGTATAGCACTTGTTGCTTTCCCAATAACACATATTTCTTTCCCAATAACACACACACACACACACACACACACACACACACACACACACACACACACACACACACACAGAAAGTTTAAGGGGAAAAAAAGAAATGAGAGATAATTATATGCCTACTTAAGTCAAGATAAATAAATACAGATTTACTATGGATATAGATTCAAGTAATTATTTAGAACCTGTTTGTAAATTTTGATCATAGCTGTGTAACATCATATTGTTGACTTGCTAAATAGTGTTTAAATAGGGAGATATTTTGTGTTGTCTTAGTCAGGAGAAGAAAGGTAAAGAAATATTGCCATCCAAATAGAAGAACTTGTAAGGTATGCTTTGGCTTTTGTTGGTTCAGAAAGGGGAAAGATGTCCTTGTAGGTGGAAGAGAGTATGTTTCTCTACATGTGACATAAAAAAGGTGTTTTTTTTTTTTTTTTTTTTGGTTTTTGGGTCTCACCCGGCAGTGCTCAGGGGTTACTCCTGGCTCCATGCTCAGAAATTGCTCCTGGCAAGCACGGGGGACCATATGGGACGCCTGGATTCGAACCGATGACCTTTTGCATGAAAGGCAAATGCCTTACCTCCATGCTATCTCTCCGGCCCATACAAAAGGTTTTTAAGACTAAGGCAATGGTTCGTATATTGGCGGGATATTATTTTACATTAAAATAATTTGTAATTTAGTTTTTTAACTTCTGATTTTTTATTGTTGTTTTGAGGCCACACTTGTAGGCACTTGGGTTACTCCTGGCTCTGCACTCACAAGTCCCTCCTGACAAGCTCAGAGGACCATATGGGGTGCTGGGAATCGAACCCGGGTTGGCCGTGTGCAAGGCAAACACCTACCCACTGTGTTCTCACTCTGGCCCCTTACCTTATGATTTTTTTTTATACTAGTAGCCCCAGCGGTCCCTCCTCCCCCAGAGGCAAGTAAAAGCACTTTACATTGTTGCTTATCATTTTAACTAGAAGTTTCCTTAGCAGGATATTTTTTTAATTGAAAAATACTATTTTTTCACTTTGTCTAAATAGGTATCAAGTATTGTAGCAGCATCGTTCATTATTACATTGTTTGGTACTGTCATAGTTACTTTTGTGGACATAATGATGATAGGCCTGTAAAATTTTATGCAGATATTACACAACTTACAATGGGGGTTACATTGTAAATTGAAAATATCATTAAGTCAAAAATGTTGACAGGGATCTGGGCTTGCTGTTCCTGCCAGCATCACAAGAGTGTATTGTGTACCCTAGCTTTTTACTGAATGCTCAATGCTTTTAATCATTATAAAGTTGTAAAGCCATAGTTGAACCATTGTAAGGTTCATAAAGCTGTAAATCTGTAAGTGAAATCATCAGGGTGCATCTATATTTGCCAGTTCTGTCTTTAAAAACTGAAAGGTCATGTCATGAAATTTGGATATTTAGGGAAAGCAGTTTAGAAATAGATATTGGTCTTAGTACTATATTTGCTGGAAGTAAGATTGGCTATTTTAGGGATTGGAGATATAGTCCGGGTAAGACACTTGCCTTCTGTGAGACCAATCCCAGTTTGATTCCCTGCACCCCACATATGCTCCTGAATATTCCCAAAGGTGCTCCTTGAGTACAGACCCAGAGGTAAATCCTGAACATGGGGTGTGTCCCAAAATTCAAAATTTAAAAAAGAAAGAAAAGTAAAAGGAGATATTAGGCTTAAAGATTATGTCTTCAAATTTTTTTTTCTTTTGTGGTTTTTGGGTCACACCTGGCAGTGCTCAGGAGTTTTTTTCTGGCTCCAGGCTCAGAAATTGCTCCTGGCAGGCACGGGGGACCATATGGGACGCCAGGATTCGAACCGATGACCTCCTGCATGAAAGGCAAACGCCTTACCTCCATGCTATCTCTCCGGCCCCATGTCTTCAAAATTTTAGGCTTGAAATCTTACTAAGATTTTTGAAGAGCAACAACATTAGCAACTGAATGAAAAACTAAGGTTAGTTAGAAGTAGTAGAGCGAAGGAAATAGGCAGGTTGATTCGGTTTATTTAGAATACATAAAAACTTCTTTATGCTTATCCTTTATTTTACCTATGAAATAAAACCAAGAAATGGTTTACTCTCACATAACACTTGATAAAATTCAGTTTACCTGTTATACTGAAGTTTCTTTTACTTTTTTTCGCCACACCTGTCTGTGCTCAGGTAATTTTACTTTTGGCTCTGTACTCTGGGATCCCTCTTGATTCAAGGTGCTTGTGTGCCATATGTGGCACCATATATGGTACCAAGGGATTAAACCTGGGTCTTTTGTGGATAAGTCTTACCTGCTATCTCATCTCTCTGTCTGGCCCCCTGCGTTTATTAAGTTTTTCAAAGAATTGTGTTACTAAAAGAAATTGTGTTTCAAAATTGAAATTTCACTTGCACTTGGATAAGTTTTGCATATTCATTATGTTATGAAGTACAAGTTAATCTAAATTTCTATAAAATAAATTCCCTTTTACTTAGTAAACTGCAATAACTGACTGGAACAGAAATAATCACTTGGTAATATTTAGGAGTAATATCACATCTTACATGGTTGTTCGCAAATAATAGATTCATAGTTACAATAATATTGAAGTCAGTGCTTGCAAAGCCTCCCTCTAACTTAACTACAAAAGAATTTTGTTGTGGGAAGAATTTGTTGTTAAGCTACTTTAACTCATTAGTCTCTCAGCATTTCTCTTTCCCTTTTTCATTTTGCCATTGACTTGTTGAAGTCATGGGATTGTTTGTTGCGTAGAATACCTCAGATACTATATATCTAAGGGTTGCTGATATTCAAATTCAGTATTTAAAACATTTAGGTGGTACTGTGCCTTATTTTTTTATTTTTCAAATTATGAGGAATATGTTGTGGAGTAATATATCCCATTTTAGTGATACTAAGATTGATTAGTGGTTTTAGGTATTAATAGTTTGAAGTGGTGCCCAGATGTTTCATAGCATCCTGAAGTTTGGGAACAGCTGATCTAAGTATTGTAATAAAACCAATTTAGTAGCTGAGATAACTGGTTTAGCTTGACATCACGTGTTGGCCAGAGCTACATCCACAAAAAACCCTCTAGGTGACATCTGGTCTTAGAGCACCTGCTCAAGCTGCACCTGTCATCTACTAGCAGAGCCCCAACACATCCTGTACTTTGTCTCTGGATTCTAGGGAAGATAAAAGGGTTTCACCTCAGTTATGAGGAAAAAAATGGGGTGGTGGTGGTGATGGTAAATGAACAAATAATTTGAACTTTTTCTGATTGTGTTTATATACTTTGGATTTTTAAAGAAGTTAAATGGGTTCTTTTAAAGACTATACTCTCAAGTGGGATAACCATTTGTATTGGATTTGCTGGATGTTTTTCTCTTTGAGAATTTGGCTGGTCTATTTCAGTTTTACTTAGGGGAAGTTCATAAATACCTATAAAAATAACAATGCTAAAATTAGCTTATTTTGTGTGATTCCATGTATCTTTATATCTCAGATTATAATGACATTTTTATTTTGATATTTCTAATTTTAGAAGTATTTGCTAATATTTAATCATCATACCACTTAAACTTTTTATTTTAAGGGAATAAAGGGCCACCACACCTAACGTTATCAGGAGACTAGATATTACTTGCTGCAGACCTTGCTCCTGTGTGGACTGGTGATAATAAGTGGTAGTGCTTGGGGACCACCAAAACTATTTCCAAGTTTATTTTAGCTGTCATTTGATGACAGAAATTAAACTGAGGGGGTGCGGAGAGGTGGTGCTAGAGGTGAGGCGTCGATCTGCCTTGCAAGCACTAGTGTAGGAGGGACTGTGGTTTGATCCCCCCGATGTTCCATATGGTCCCCCAAGCCAGAAGCGATTTCTGAGCACATAGCCAGGAGTAAACCCTGAGCGTCGTCAAACCCTGAGTTTTTTTGTGTGTGTTCCCCCCCCCCAAAAAAAGGGGAAAGAAACTCGAGGATTTAGTTATGTGATAGTGCTTTGACATTGAGATGCTTATCTGACACCTTTTGTTCTGGAGCATATGGGACAGACACTATTAGTTTTGTTTGTTTTTGGTTTGGTTTTTGTGATGCTCAGAGGACATACCTGGCTCTGCACTCAGAATTTCTGTCAGTGTTTAGGGGAACATATGGGGTAGCAGGAATTGAACCCTGGTCAGCCCCTTGCAAGGCAGTTGCCCAACTTACTGTACAATTCCTCTGGTTCCAATATTTTTTTTAAGTCTGCAGGTTGCCTTTTAATCTTAAATGTCAGTTATAATTGCCAAGTGTAAAATATAATTTATGTATTAGATATGCTTTCCCCCTTCTCTGCATACCTCCTTTATTTACATTTTACAAAGCATGATCTTATAAATAGTCTTCCATTATACACAGTTAAGTATCTTCAAGTGTACTACACAATTCTAGGTATGTTTACCTTTCTATTGTTAAATAGGTTATTTTGGTACCCTATATTGGGGCTGAACTAAACAGTTAATTTTCATGAAGGAGGATTTGAATTAAATAGTTTAAGAATATTGTTTGGAAATAAAATACTGTTAAAAATTACGGCAAGTGTTATGATACTTGTCACTCCAACTTACCATTATACTTGGTAAATTCTTGTAGTGTTCCATAGTTTGTTGCTAAGTGCACAAATATATTGTTTATTATGTAATTATAACATAAGCATCTTTGATGATGAATTGTTTTCAGATGAAATTTTATTTTTCCCTCTGGTGGCTTATTGATCACTTTAAAATAAATTAAGTGGTAATTTAATCAGATATGAGTTCAGTAGGATCATTCTATTAACGTAGAAGAGACCAATATATTAAGGCTTCTATTGCAGAAAATACTTAACCTAGACTTGGCTGAATTTAAATTTGACAGTAATAATGTCCAGTTTCATCACTTTATGGGGGGGAGGGGCTCAAGGGTTACTCCTAGCTATGTGCTCAGAAATTGCTCTTGTCTTTGGACACCATATGGGACGCCTGGGGAGCGAACCGCAGTCCATCCTAGGTTAGCAAGTGCAAGGCAGATGCCCTACCGCTTGCGCCACCGCTCGGTCCCGAGTTTTGTCACATTTTTAAAAAATGTTTTGTAGGCATTAGTAAATTTTCAGTATACTTGAGCTAAGATAAGATCACCTAGTATTTCATAAACAGTAGATAGTACTTGAAACTGGACCTCTAAGTACACTTGTGAGTAATGTGTCTAGTAGTTTGGTATGATCTTTTTTGGTTTATAACATTACTTTTGAGTAATCTTTTCAGGTCATTTCACCTTGCAATGTACTAATCCTGTCCAGCAGTAAAATATCTTAAAGTGAAATGGTGAAATCTTACTGATTTGTTCCTATGTCTCTGTTCTCTTTTTTTATTAACATTTTGTTACTTGTTTACATTGTATATGTGAACTTTTGTTTTTACATTATTTATATCAGCCATTTGTTGTTATATTGCCATGTTAGCTTTATATTTTTCTCCTAACTTGTGATACTGTATTGTTATTATTACTATTTAGCCATTTAATGGCATATACTTATTACTAAATATAGTTGTATATTGCTCAGAATAAAACATGCTTTTAGTAACAATAGTATAGTTCTTAAGCTCAGAAAATTTAATGTGGGAATTATCTAACATACAAATCTTATTCAAATTTTACCATTCCATATTTCAGATTTGTATTTTATTTAGCTATTATATGTCTAGATCGTCAGCATTTTTGATACTGCCAGATAAGCATTGCATTCCACTAGACTATAAATATTTAGTTGTATTTTATTTCAGGATTATTAAGTTAGTTATTTTGACAAGAGGTGTGTGATGTTACTGTTATTGTTGGTTGAACTGTGGTTAAGGTGGTATCCTGATTTCTGCTTTGTAAGATTACCATTTTCTGTTCTTAATAGTTAACCTGATTGGTTATGTGGGATATATGTTAAATTTACATATCTTTCTTACCAGTAAATTTTTATCCTATAATTTTGACATTCTTTAATAATTCTGACCTCGATTCATTATTTTGATAGATGCCTGGTGCTTGTTTTCATTATCATTCCTTTTAAATTTCTAACTGGAAACATTTTCATATTTAGCCATAAGTTTTTATTTTATACAGCACATTTATATATATATATATATATATATATATATATATTTATGGACCATACCCAATGGTGCTTAGGAATTACTCCTGGCTCTGTGCTCAGAAATTATTTCTGGCAGGCTTGGGAGACCATCTGGGATGCTAGGGATCAAACCTGGGTAGGCTGCATGTAAGGCAAATGTTCTCCCCACCTTACTATTGATCTCCCATCACCAATATTGAGAATCATAGTTACCAGCATTACTGTATTTATTCATCTTGTCAGCTCTGTTTGTACAGAGAGAATATTTTCAGACTACCCATATCCCTACAAACAGCAAACCTACTAAGCTGTCTTTTTTGGTATTTAGACTGAAGCTATATCACTGAAAATGTTGTTAGAAATTGAATAGCAAGAGATATTTACTGTGATTTATGGTAAAATCATTTTTTCTATTTGTATTTACATTTTTCATTCTTGTTCCTTTAAATTATTTATGAATATGTAAAATATTTAATAAGATTAAAAAATTGGAGATAAATACTTGGAGATTGTCTTATTCCTGCTCATACTTTATATCCAAATAATCAATTTTCTTAGTTTTAAATTACCTTTTCTATGTTTCTTTTTGTAAAAATAAGGAAAATGTGTATTTTCTTTTCCTCTAATTAAAACGGGGACTGCACTGTTTATTTTGTATTTCATCCCTCTTTTAATTTAATAGGGGTCAGAGAGATAATACAGTGAGTAGGGTACTTGCATTGTACATGACAGACTGACCTAGGTTTGGTTCCTGGCATCTCAGTTTGGTTTCCTTGAGCCATGCCTGGGATAATCCTGTGATCCCTAGCCGAGCCAGGAATAAACTCTGAGCATCACTGGAAGAGGTCTCCCCTGTAAAAAAAACAACAAAAAGACAAAACAAAAAGCAAACAACACAACAACTTAATAGTTCATGAATATCACTAAATAAATGAATCATGTTCTATTTTATATTTTGTGTTGCATTGTGTTTCACTGTGTGCATATTTTATAATTTGATCAATTAGCCATTTCATAATGGCATTCAGGCAGTTTTCAGTGTATTACTTATTTTAATTCTTGTTGAATCCACGTTTAAGTGCTCTGGGACCTGTGGAAACTCCTGAAAGTGCTCAAGTGGGGTGTTTGGGGGCCATCAGGGACTAGGAATGAAGTTGCATGACTTTGTCCAGGGAAGGTCTAGAACAAATAAGTCATGTGTTCTTCCACTTGATTCATATCCTTGCTCTCCAGTGTTTCATAATAGCAAAAAGGCTTTACAAGTAATGTTATACAAATCTAGGAACTTTATATAAATTCAGCTTCATATTTTTTAAGATTTTCAGAGTAAGCTATTAAAAAGGGGCTTGTACTAATCAGAATAAATGCACATATAATTCTGTTAAATATCGTCAAATTTCCTTTGGATTTTGTAGTCACTAACCATATAAAATGGCCTTTACTGTATTGTTTAGCTTTCTACAATTTATTAATTTGTGGAATTAAATGGAATGGGGGTAAAAAATGATATTTTAATTATTGAGTCTTTGCATATCGTTAAAACATTTGGTAATGCTATTCCCATATTACTCCTCTTCTTTTTTCAAGTATTTATGTGTATTCTTTTATGTTTATTTATCCCAGATGAACTTAGTTTACTTTAGATCCAGAAGAATTTTTAAGTGATATTTATGAATTACAGTAGAAGTGCTGTTTATGAACTGATAAAGAATAATGAGAATCTCTCTCTCTCTTTTTTTTTTTTTTTTGTTTTTGGGCCACACCAGTGGTGCTAATGGGTTACTCCTGTTTCTGTGCTCAGAAAATACTCCTGGCAGGTTTGGGGACCACATGGGATGCTGGGGATCAAATCCTGGTCAGTCATGTGCAAGACAAATGCCCTACCCCCAAATAAGATACTTTTTACTCCTATCTTTTTGTTTCAAGAATTGTAGGGTTTGGGATTGGAAGAATAGTACAAGAAGTAAATACTTTCATGATGTGCAGTTGACCCAAGTTTGAAAACCTGGCACCCCATATGGTTTCCCTGAAGCACCACTAGGGTTCACTCTGGAGCACAAAGCCAGGAAGCTCCTGAGCATGTGTGCCTCTGCTCTGCCTTCCCCCTGAAAGCCCCCCAAAAGAGACTTTATTTTTTAACTGTATGCTTGGATATACATTTTATTTTCTGTTGTAGTTGTGTGGTTTTCTTTTCAAATGTGTCTTTTTTTTTTTTTGATTTTTTGGTTTTTTGGGCCACACCTGTTTGATGCTCAGGGGTTACTCTCCTGGGTAAGCGCTCAGAAATTGCCCCTGGCTTGGGGGGACCATTTGGGACGCCGGAGGATCTAACCGCGGTCCTTCCTTGGCTAGCGCTTGCAAGGCAGACTCCTTACCTCTAGCACCACCTCTCTGGCCCCCAAATGTGTCTTTTTAATTGGTTTGTCTTTGTTTTGAGATCACACTCAGGGATTGCTCTTGGCTATGAACTCTGGGATCACTTTTGGCTGTTCTTGGAGCCAGGGGAACCATAAGTCTTGGGAATCAAAGGTTTACTGCATGTAAGAAGCACTTTACCCATAGTACTATCTCTCTGGCTTTCTATTGTATCTTATAATTGTTTCTTATTTATATGGAAGTTATTATTTTTTTTGGTACATTTACAGCAGCGTTGTTGAATTTTGTTTTTATTTTTGTTTTTTTGTCCACACTTGGTGACACTCGGGTTACTCCTGGCTATGCACTGAGAAATCACTCCTGGCTTGGGAGAACCTTATGGGACACGTAGGGTGGGGGGGGGTGTCGAAATTCGGTCCGTCCTAGGTTAGCTGCATGCAAGGCAAATGCCTTACTGCTTGCGCCACCGCTTGGCGCCATGTTTTTGGTATTTGTGATTTATCACTGATTTAAAATATTTTTAGATGTACTAGCAAGTTATCTGTAAATCTCTATGATTTAATATTTTCTTTTGATGTCTTCAACTATTTTTATTGTTTAATTATATTGGCCACTAGTGTATTTGGGAAGATGAGTGTCTTTCTTGTCTTAATGCTGACCATAGAATTGTCTTGCACTGAGAAATAGGAGTTTTGTATTTTGAAAGTTTATATGTTTTACTAATATTTTTCTACATCAGTTTATTGCATAAATACTTTGATGTCAGTTTTAGTGAAATCTCTTACGTTTTATGTAATAGTTTATTTAATCTTTGCTTGATTTTTATATTCTCAATGAAAGAACTGCTTTGTTTATATTTAAAGTATATCGATTATCCACCCTATGGATATCCACACTAAAATTGGAAGTTAAAAATAGAAATCTTAATATATTTGTATATGGGTGGGACCACTCAATCCATCACCAGAAAATTGACAATTTGCTTTTTCCTTGTATATTTGGTAGGTGGAATTAACCATTTTTAGATATTAAAGTTTTGCTAGTTTGGGGGCCCAAGAGATAGTACAGAGAGTAGGGCTTTTACTTTGTTTATGGTCCAAAAACAATTTTTTTTCAAGTTTTGGTAGTTGCTTATAGAATATTATTTCTCCTTTTTGGGGAGGGTGGGGTTGGGCCATATAGTAGGTGATGGTCAGGGGTTATGCTAGCTCTGAATTTAGGAATTACTCCTGTGGTCAAAGAATCATGTGATGCCAGGATTGAACCTGGGTCGGATGTGTGTGAGGCAAATGCCCTACTTTGTACTATCACTCAGCTCTAGTATTATTTCTTCTTTCCCTCATCTTTATAACCTTTGAGCATGTGCTTAAATGGATATATATGGTACTTGTGCATTCATGTAACAGTCTTTTGGGTATCATACCCAAAAGGTGTTTAGGGGTTAGTGTTCAGGGTGTTGGTGGTGCTTAGGGATTACTCATGGTAAATTGTTGAAAGCATTTACCATACTTGATTTATTTTTTTGGTTTTTGGGCCATACCCAGCAGTGCTCAGGGGTTATCCTGGCTCTGTGCTTAGAAATCACTCTGGCATGCTTGGGGGACCTAATGGGATACTAGGGATTGAACCCAGCACCATTCTGGGTTGGCCGTGTGCAAGGCAAATGCCTAACTGTAATATCTCTCCAGCCATTTACCAAACTTTAAATAAATTGGTAAATATTTAGTCAATTCTTAGCTATCAGAAATCTTACATATAGTTTACCAAGTCTTTAAAGTTTATCAAGGTACACTAAGGTATATATTAGTTACTATATGTGACTTAATATTATATTGAGATCTTGTAGTTTAGCTAATTGGGTCTGAAAATATAAGATTCCTAAAGATGGGAGCAAGAAGTATGTAGTGGGCAACAAATCTTTTTCTGAGTATAATTTATTGCTCCATTCTAAGAACTGGAAAGGATTTTAAAAATGTCTAGTTCATACTTTCTTATAGGTTAGAAGTGAAGATTTTTTTTTTCCTTTTGGTGGCCTGCATAAGTATAATTGACTCACTGAAGATAACCATTGAGTCAAGGAGGGAAAAGCAGAAACCAGTTCAAAGCTGCCCTTAATACTCGAGCACTTTGTTCTGATTTAAAAGGAATAATGTAAAAGATTGTTAGAGGTTTCTTTGCTACTGTAATATGTGACCTTTACTTTATATGAAGATGATTTTACTGACTTATTTCATCTCTGAGACATAGGTATTAAATTGTTGGCCAAGTTGTGGTGATAAATTTAATCATTTGTATCCAACAGCTTTTTTTGTCTTTTCTTTCTTTTTCCTTTTATTTTCTCTTTTCTTTTCCTTTCTTTTCTTCTTTCCCCTTTTCTTTTCCTTTTTTTGGACTACACCTATTGGTGTTCAACAGTTTCTTCTGGCTCTTTGTGCTCAAGAATTATTCCTGGTGAACTCCAGGGACCTTATGTGGTTCTGGGGACCAAATCTGGGTTGGCCACAGGCAAAAAACAAATGCCTTATTCACGGTAATATGTCTCTGGCCCCCAAAAGCTCATTTTTATAAGATAGGTTAATATTATTGCAGAGCCCATACCAAAATAGGTAACAGCCATTGAAAACTAACATTTTATTTCAGATATTTCTTACTATAAATGTTTTACCTAGAAAAGTTGAAGCATGAATATTTGATAAAATTTGGCACTAATTTATTTTTAATTTCCAGTAATACAATGTAAGGTGATACATTATTTTTTAGGTGGAGACCTCTACTGGAAGTATGAAGCAATAGGTAAATTGTATTATATATTAAAAGATAACTAGACAAAGGATCATAGGAAATTTATTTTTGAAAGCGTGGGTCTGGAGGGGGATAGCAAGCACAGTGGGTTGGGTATTGGCATTGCACATGGCTGACCCTGGTTCTATCCCATTCCAAATGATCCCCCAAGCAGTACCAGGAACAACCCCTGAGCACAGCCAGGAAAACCCCTGGGGGCCCCTTAGTGTGGCCCCCAAACAAAGCTTTTGTACAGTATTCTAGAATACTTACATAATAGTGTATGATTTTGACTTGTTATACAGTTTTTTTTTGCGGGGAGGCATACCTGGTAGTGCTCAGTTCTTACTCCTGTCTCTGTGCTTAGAGGTCAATCCTGGTAGGTTCAGTATTTATCTGCATGTGATCAATCAGCAGACATTTTACCTGCTGTACTTTCTCTCTGGTCCTATAACATCCCTTCCCTTACTTTTGTTTTTATTAGGATGTCAAGTTTATATATATATTGCCAATCTTTTTTTTTTTTCATATGCCATGTGCCTAAAGGAGTTTACAGTAATTGATCTCATCTTAATATCTTTCTATGTTTGTAGAAATTACAATTCAATATTAGTAGATGTTAAAATTGAGTGGCAACTTTTAAGTTTGGTTTTTTTTTTGTTGTTTGTTTTTGCCTTTTAACCATAGAGGGCTTGAGGATGTCATGCTGTTAGGACCATGATCAAACCATCATCTGACATCTGGTTTACGTGAGCCCTTAACCCTATTGTGCTATCACCCTGAATTTAAAATGTTAAATTCTTGTCAAAGTTATACAGAAAATTCATGAGCTAATATTTGATTCTGATTATTTTGGATCTTTAAAAAGGTATCCTATATTGTATCTGAAAATACAAGGATTATGATATTTAAAAAAAATGGTCAAAAGGGTTTGCTCTTTAAGTCCATGGTCTCACTTGCTACTCTCCCTTCACATCTTTCTATAGGTTTCTATAAAAACTTCATTGCTTAAAAAATTAAATTATAAGTAGATAAGGGCAGAGTGGTGCACAAGCGTAGGGCGTTTGCTGTGCGGTGCTTAATCTGATTTCCCAAACCAGGAGCATTTCTGAATGCATAGCAAGGAATAACCCCTGAGCATCACTGGGTGTGGCCCAAATAGTAAAAAGAAAATATATATATAAGAAGATGAGACTTGGGGCCAGAGCGATAGCACAGGGGTAGGGCTTTTGCTTTGCATATACTGACTTGGAACAGACCCAGATTCAATCCCGTGCATTCTATATGGTCACCTGAGCCTTCCAGGAGTGACTTCTGAGTGCAGAGCCAAGAGTACTGAGCGCTGCTGGTTGTACTTCACCCCACCCCTCACCCCCCAAAAAAGATAGGACTTGAGGTATTGGAACAAATAAGCTGTGAAAAATGTTTAGGGTGTTAATGAGATATGACTTTGCATTAAAAACAAAAACTCTTTGGGCCAGAGAGATAGTATAGCTTGCTGGGTATTTGCTTGCAATTGGCTGACCTGAATTTGATCCCTGGCACCACATATGGGTCTACAAGTACTACAAGAAGAGATCCCTGAGCACCACTGGATGTGGTCCAAAAGCCAAAGAAGAAGAAAAAACACAAAAAAGTTAATAGCTGGGACTCAATGGTGGAATACATATTTCCATATGTGAGACTCTGAGTTCAACCCCTGGAATTAACACTCTCACTCCAAAAAAACAGCTCAAAGGCTCAAGCCCAGCACCATATAGTTCCCTGAGCACCACTGGGTAGCAACCCTGAGCATGGAACTCTGTCAGATGTGGCTCCAAAAAAAACAAAAATGAAAAGGACAAGCCAATCTGACAAAATATATGAAACAAAATAATCATAATATGCACATTGTAGTATGAAGCTATACATCTGAAGTTCTGTACTAGTATAGTGATAATTAAAATAAATGTTAAATATGCTTTAATATTAAATAAAATATTATCTTATTTTTGAGTTTTGGTTACACCATAGTGTGCATTTAGGGGTCACTCTTGGCCATATTTGGAGGGCTTATATGGGGTCTTAGAGATCAAACTTGGGTTGGCCACATACAAGGCAAATACCTTACCCTCTATTATCACTCTGTCCCCTAATATAATTTTTTTATAAAAAAGAGTAGTAAGAATTATAATTATAGTTTTATTTCTACAAATAGCCATTTTGATAGATTTTTCTAACAACTCTACAACACAGGTTTTCTTAAAAATACTCTTATTGGGCTGGTTCTAGTATAGTGGTGTATACAATTAATTGATCACAGCCAGTTACAGATTTCTTTGTTCCTTCTCCATTCCTACTGCTTCACTTGACTAGCCTTAAAAAAAAGTACTCTTGGGCCGGAGAGATTTGAATCCCATCGGTTTGAATCCCAGCGTCCCATATGGTCCCCCCATGCCTGCCAGGAGCAATTTCTGAGCCTGGAGCCAGGAATAAACCCTGAGCACTGCCGGGTGTGACCCAAAAACCAAAAAAAAAAAAAAAAAAAAAAAAGTACTCTTATTGATATTTGTAGTTTACAATACTGTTAATACTGGTTTCTCTTACACATAATTTCAACAAAATTAAAAATAACAATAACAGAAAACAAAAATTAAAATGTTAAAAGCAAAATCCAACAAAAATTAAAATTAAAAATTAAAACTTGCATATATATCTTAAAGATGAGAAACATATCCTTTAATTACCACTATTAATAGGTAGCATCAAATTAGAGTTTAACTTTGTAAATTTAAATACTGATGCTTACTACTATCAGTCTTGTGCTGTGGACTTTTGGGGGAGGCAGAGGAAGAAGGTTTTGGGCCATAGCTGGCATTGTTAAGTTGTGAAATCACTCCACACACCGTATTTCCAACCCTGGGAGAACAGGGCTGAAGCAGGGTAGCCATGAAGAATTAATAAATCAAGCCAATCAGGAGAGAATCATGGAGTTAATGGCTTCTGCCATGTGGTCTGTCCTTGAGCCAAGCGAACCTGAAACTACTCTTTATTCTACCAGTACAAATTCAAGCCAGAAGAGGAAGAAAGGTCCAGAGACAAAGGTACCTGCTGATTGGGGTGTAACAGGTACCTATCCAGATAAACTTTTACTAGTCAAAAGGCTTGGTGAAAAGAAAGAGGAATATGGACTGTCAGGGATCAAACCTGGGTTGGTCACTTGCTAGGCAAATGCCCTACTCACTGTGCTATCACTCTGTGCCCCAGGTTGGTGATTCTTTTATAAAAAGTATTTTCTACCTCCAAAGCCACTAATTAAACACTCGACACATTTTAGTATTAGGTCCTTAGCCACAGGAGTTCTATAAACGTAGGTGAGTATGGTGGTCTCTCGGCATATGTGAAATCTGACTTGAAAAAATGGAATGAATCAAGTCTAAAATATAGGATTGTTAGTACATCATTCTTAACCTATTTTTTTGATGTGGTTTTAATAAATAAGAATTAGGAGTCAGTTTTAATTATAGAATATAAATGTGATAGAAGTGACATGTTGTGTAATTTTTGTTTTGTTTTGTTTTGCTTTTGGGTCATACCGGCTAGCCCTCAGGGGTTACTCCTGGCTCTATGCTCAGAAATGCTCCTGGCAGGCTGAGGGGACCATATGGGATGCTGGGATTTGAACCACTGTTCTTCTGCATGCAAGGCAAATGCCTTACTTCCATGCTATCTCTCTGGCCCCATGTTGTGTAATTTTTATAGCAGTTAAATTTGATAGTAATGTCTCACCTTTTAACAGGCTACAATTTAGGGTAGGAGTTGATCCAGAGTAATACTGATTTTTTGTTTTGTTTTGTTTGGGGCTATGCATGATGGGCATCAGTATTATTCTGTACTTGGAGGATCTGGTAGGGCTTAGGGTCCATATATGATGCTGGGAATTGAACTAATCATAATTATTCACATGTATGACAAGCTCCTTACCTGTTCTGTCCCCTCCCACCCAAACTATTCCACAGGTCTCCAGAGTAATGTTGACTTTATATTAGCAAGCACACTGACAGGTGAAAAAATCAAGGTTTTGCATGGAAACCACTGTATGAATATATAATATGTGTGTGTGTGTGTATATATATATATATATATATATATATATATATATATATATATATATATATACGTATACGTATGTGTATAAAACAGTACTGAAAGTGTAAGGATTGAGGTGCTTGCCTTAACATGTGGCCCCAGTTTGATCTCTGGTATAGCATGTAATCCCCCAGAATGCTGCCAGAGACAACTCCTGAGCACAGAGCTAGGGTTAGTCCTTGAGCACTGTGGGTATGTAGCCCTCATCTTCCTCCCAAAAGAGATAACTGGATTGTCACCATCTTTAACATTTTATAGAAGAGGAAACTAAGGTTTAGGGAGATTAAGTAACTTGGTTAAAGTCATGGCTACAAAGTAGATTTTGGGGGCCTGCGAGGTAAGGTGTCTGCTTTGCAAGCACTAGCCAAGGAAGGACCGCCGTTTGACACACACACACACACCCCCCCCCCGGCATCCCATATGGTCCCCCCAAGCCAGGGGCAATTTCTGAGCGCATAGCCAGGAGTAACCTCTGAGCATCAAACGGGTGTGACCTGAAAAACAAACTAGATTTTGATTAAGTTGTTTTGTCTCCAGAGACAAATTATTTTTTGACTATATGGAATACTGTTCCTTATTCAGTGAGTGGTGATATGTAAATAACTTAAAAATATATTCATTGTGGTGGGAAAAATAAAGCAGATAAAGAGGATAGTTTTAAAGGAATTGGATATAATACTCTAGTTCTAGGTAGATAGGCAGTCTAAGAAAATGACATTTGATTAAAAACCCAAAGGAAATGAAAACAAACTAGGTAGGTATCTAGATAAATGAGCTTGTAGTAATACAGCATGCCCAGTCTGCTCAAGAAACAGGAGGCCATTTTAAGTATTACGTAGTTTTAGTAAGAGGAGAGAAGTAGAGATGAATAGATAAAAAAGTTAAAATACCGGTAGATCTGGTAGCAGATCTTGTAGGGGCCTTTGTGAGATCTTTTGAACAAAGCCATTGGAGAATTTTGAACTGTGAAGCATTATCTGGATGTGTGTGTGTGTGTGTGTGTGTGTGTGTTGAGCTGTTGGGGGATAGTCAAGGAGGACAGACACAAGCAGATGTGTTAGAAGGTCTTATTATAATGTGTGTGTGTGTGTGTGTGTGTGTGTGTGTGTGTGTGTGTGTGTGTGTGTTGAGTTATTGGGGGCTAGTCAAGGAGGACAGACACAAGCAGATGTGTTAGAAGGGCTTATTATGGTTTATATTAATAAGTCATTCTTGAGGAAATGATAAGTAGATGTGTTTTCTAAATATTTCAATTTTAAAAGCTAAAACTTTGAAGGCTTTAATTAGCAGTTACTTAAATATTTACTAAGGACTTAGGAGTTGTCAATTTTAATACATTTCCATTATAAACTTAGTTGTACTAATTATGAAAGTGTAGCAATATATCAGCATGTTTTCTCCTTAAAATGTCAGCTTCTGGAACCGGAGCGATAGCACAGCGGTAGGGCTTTTGCCTTGTACGCAGCTGACCCAGATGGACCTAGGTTCGATCCCCTGGCATCCTATATAGTCCCCCCAGCCTGGAGCGATTTCTGAGCACATAGCCCTGAGTAACCCCTGAATGTCACCGGGTGTGGGCCCTAAAACAGAAACAAACAAACAAAAAATATCAGATTCTTTAGGGGCCGGAGCAATAGCACAGTGGGTAGGGAGTTTGCCTTGCACACGGCTGACCAGGGTTCGAGTACCCTGCTAGCACTGCCAGGAATGACCCCTTAACCCAGAGCCAGGAGTTCAAACCAAACAAACCAACCCAAAGTTAGTTTCTTCGGTGCTACCTTTTTTTCTATCTTGGCTACCTAAGTCACAGTATCTGGTTCATAATAAATGCTCAGTGCTGCTTGTTTTGTTTGGAGTGGATATGCCAGTCAGTTTTGTGGCCTAGCCTTACAGTCTTTGAGGGTGGATACCATGTGTTTTCTTTTGTTTTAAGGCTAATGAATGTGCAAACTAGTACGTGGTAGTAAAACTTGGTTAATGTACTCTGAACTCCAGCCATGCTGATCTATTTATAGATCTTCAAACATGCCAAATTTTTCTTGCCTTTCTGTTTTTGCATGTGCTATTTCTCTGCCTAAAATTCCTTTCCCTTCTTTGCCCATCTTTAAACCTTAAAATAAATGTCACCTTTTCTAAAAGTCTTATCTCCAGTGATGTGATTCTATTTTTTCCTCCCACTTTTATATTTCCTTCACTGTTATAAATACTGCCTGCCATACTGTCCTGTTTCATGTTGGTTTTCCTTATTACATTGTGAGTCAAGGATATAGCAACTCAGTTTTATGTATCTTTGGGGCCTCATCATCATGATGTTTATTAATATATTAGGAGTTATGTGTAGCTAATGGATTCAATGAGTAAATGTTGAAAATCATTAGAAATAGGAAATTACTGTGAAGTTGTATTCAGGTAGAGGAAAAATGGGTCAATAAGACAGACCTTTAAGGTATGAGAGAAGAAGGAAGTGTGCCCAGTGCTTTTTTCAAGGTACCCAATTTGTAGAAGATTTTGAAAATAGGTCCAGTGTTTTGCCTTTATGTAATGAGGCTATGATACATGTTATATTTTTCTTTTTTTCTATTTTTTGTTTGTTTTTTGTTTTGGGGCCATACCTGGCCATGTTCAGCAATTATTCCTGGATTTATACTCAGAAATTATTCCTGGCATTGCTTGGTAGGAGGTCACATGAAATGCTGGGGATAGCTACATGCAAATGCCTGACCTACAGTTCTATCTCTCTAGTCCCTATTTGTTGTATTTTTCATGATGTTTGTTTTTAAGCAGAACTATTTCTTGATAAAAATTACATTTGGGGGATGTAAGTAATAAATTGCCATGTAGGATAGATTTCAGATTAGAGAGTAGTGGGGTCCGAAGAGAGGAGAAATAGCACAGTGGTAGGGCGTTTGCCTTGCATGCGGCTGACCTGGGACGGGCCTGGGTTCAATTCCTGGCATCTCATATGGTCCCCTGAGCCTACCAGGGGTGATTTCTGAGTGCAGAGCCAGGAGTAACCCCTGAGTGCCTCCGGTGTGACCCAAAAACCAAAAACAAGCCAAAAAAGTGAGAGTAGTAGTGACAGGAATGGCAAGCATACTTACTTTACTGGTTTGATTAGAGGATGAAATACTGGTATGCTCATAGATAATTATACATTAAACCCAAAAAGTCATAGACAAGGGATTTGTTCTGACAGAAGTTAAAAATCTTATATTTTTAGAGTTATTAAAAAACTGGTAGTTTGGTTTTTTTTTTCCTTTTAAATAGCAGCTTCAGATGTTAAGCTTTGCTTCCCAGGACAGAGAATATATAGCCTTTCAAACTGCAGCCTAAACTTGGAACTTTCAGTGCACCCCTGTTGCAAGGAAAATAAGTTTGCCTTTTAATGAAACATCTAATCTCCTTTATAAGATTGGCTAAGGACTGATTTACTTGACAAAGATCCTGCAGCCAGCATTCTCATACTATTATGTGGGCTTTGGAAAAAGTTGTTTTAACTAAAATAAAATTGGAAATTTTATTATGAGTTAAACAGGGTTCTTTCTAAAACAATTTTCAAAACTACTGTGTTTACAATGTGTTTTGTGACTGTCCATGGAATTTTCCAAATCCATTCAAGCACACATTGTCCTGTCTCTTCCTACTCCTAGCTTGCTTATCCACGCACACCATTACTCTAAATAGTTTAGGAACTGTTGCTGTCAGCAAAAAACTTGTAAGACAAAATAGACCCAGCTGGAATAGTCTTGAAGAATGCATAACTTATTGAATGAAATAAATGTAAAAGCCAATTGTTCTCCCCATTCTGGGATGCCTGGGAAACATAATTGATAACATGACTTATCACAGATACTATGGTTCACTTAAAGGAGCCCAAATTTAATAGCTTTGATTTGAGACACAGTTGCTATATTAAAGCAGAATGGAGTGTCTTAAGAGAAGTATTTTAAAGTTTGAAGATTATGGACTTTGATGAATAAATCACCAAACAATCAATCAAGAGTTATTAGGATTAAATTCCTCATTTTGTCATCTGAATGCAATTTATGTAAAGAATTTTGGAGCCCCTGGAAATAACTCCAAGGCCTTGCATGCACAAGTCCCTGAGTCCTTGTACCAAATAGCCCTTGTGTACCACCAGTGGTACCTCTAGTAGCCATTAATTCCTTAATTCCTTGAGAGAGGGGGGGAGGGGAGGGGAGGAGAGGGGAGGAGAGGGGAAGAAGGGAGGGGAGAGGAGAGGGTAGGAGGAGAGGGGAGAGGAGAGGAGGAAAGAGAGAAAGAGAAGAGGAGGGGAGAGATTTGGGCTAGAGAAGATAGTAAAGCAGGTAAGGACACTTGCCTTGCATGCTGCTGACACAGGTTCAGTACCCAGCACCCCAGGTAGTTCCCCCTCAGTAGTGCTAGGAGTTATCCCTGACTGCAGAACCAGGAGTAAGTCAGCTCTGTGTATGTCACCCCCCATAAATAAAATCATAGTAGTTTAAATATAACGGAAGTTTTGTTTGCTTTCATGTAACAGTCCAGTCATGTAAATAGTTCAGATTGGCTCTAAAGGAGCCGTTCAATTTAGTGTGTGTGTGTTCAGTATAGTGAGTGTGTCTGTGTGTGTCTGTGTCTGTGTGTCCCAGGTCGGCTGCATGGAAGGCAAACACCTCTACTGAAGTACAATCTCTTTGGTCCTTCACTTTATTCCTTACTGTTTTCTACCTACCAAAGATCTAGCACTTGTGCCTCCATATCTTTATTTAGCCAAGATAGGGGAGAGTAAAAGGCAAAGCTCTTTATCTCTTAAGGGCTCATGACTTTTTTATTCACCTCCCACAGGAAGACTGGAAAACATAGTATTTAAGTTATCATATACCGTTTATGTATATGTACCATTCATATATCATTCTTTGAAATGATCATGTAATCCTAAAAGATCATGTATCGATAGATATGTACTATTGGCAATTTTATTTTGATAAAAGAGGAGATAACACATATACACACCTTATTATCAGTCATTTATTATTCAGAGGTACTTTTTCAGATAACTGAGGTGTGTAAGTGATTTATCACAAGAAAAGATTGTGCTTGATAGAGCTTCAGTTTAAAGTGTATTATGTTCTGATTTTTTTTTGTAAATAAGCATTTAAGAATTTATATTATACAAAATGAACTCTTCAGTTCTCAAATATGTCTAAGTGTACATTGAATTTCTTTTTGAGAGAGGGGCCATATCTGGTGGTGCTCAGGGGTCACTCCTGGTTCTTCTTTCAGGAGTTACTCCTCCTTGTGCTTGGAGGACCATGTGGGATGCTGGTGATAGAACCTGGGTCAGCAATGTGCAAGGCAAGAGTCTTCTCGACTGTACTATCACTCTGGCCCCATACATTACATTTCTTTATTTTTAATATATATATTTTTACATTAAATTTATTAACTTTGCAAACTTTAAATGTATTTATGTGTATGTACATGTATATATGTAAGGAGAGATATATAAAATGTTAAGTGATTTTTTAAAAATTTATTTATTTATTTATTTATTTATTTATTTTGGTTTTTGGGTCACACCCGCCAACACTCAGGGGTTACTGTTGGCTCTATGCTCAGAAATCACTCCTGGCAGGCTCAGGGAACCATAAGGGATGCCGGGATTCGAACCACCGACCTTCTGCATGAAAGGCAAATGCTTTACCTCCATGCTATCTCTCCGGCCCCAATGTTAAGTGATTTTATATAGATACTTGATATATAATTACTTTATCAAGAATGGATCTAATACACATAGTAAAATCAAATTGTGATTAAAATGAGTACTTTTAATTATGGCAGTTTTCCACCCCAAAAATGACTCATTTATTTAATGGTCTGCTTAAATGACAGTATGGTCTAGGAGATTTTAAATCTTGTTTCAAAATTAAACTACCATAATTTTAAATTATAAAAGTAATTTGCGTGCATTTCTTATTTAAATAGGGACTTATTCATTCAAATATATTTGCATTTATTTTTTATGACTTGATAATAGGTTATATATGAATGCATAGATATAAATGACAGTTCCTTTCATTGTAATAATTGGGGGGGGTCTTCCCTGGTGCTGTTTTCGGAGGCTACATTAGGCAACGTTCATAGGCCACAGAGTGCCATGGATAAACATGGGACTCTGTGTGCCAGATGTGTGCTCCTCCAGTCCTTTGAGCTATTTCCTTGCCTCCCCCACTTAGGGTAATAATTTTTGTATTGAATTTCAACTAAACAAAGCACTTAGGCTAGTTTTAGTTGCATCTAAAATATACTTTATTTCTGGAAAATGATAAATTTCTTATAAGTTTTAGCCAGATTTCATGTATTTTAACTTTTCTTTGCCATCTAACTCCAATTAATATATTCATTTTCCCCCTTATTTAATAGGTTATTTTACAGATAAAAACCTCTTTAAAATTCTATGGGCTGTAGAGTTGTTATGACTGATAAAACAGAGCCAGGATTAACCCCAAGCATCACCAGGTGATGCTTGCCCCAAAACAAAACAAAAATTTAAACGATTTTTTTACATTGTTTTTGGTTAAGTTTTATTGTCTTATATTGAGTGAACTTAGTCTGTATTTTGTTGATTTGGAGAAGTACATATCATGGTATCTTGTGGCTAAGTAGTTGACAGATTTTATTTTGGTTTTCTCTGAATAGAGAGGCCCAGCCATTCCACTAGCATTCAAAGCCATCTGGGCCAATGGTTCATTGTAAGGAACTGGGGGTGCAGTGTTGGGACTTAAGGGCTGCGTGGAGGGAAGAAACAATGTGGTGCTTGGGGATTAAAAACTGATTACATGCATGCAAGGCATGTATAGTAAATATCTCCTAGTCTTCTGATAATTTTTTATAACTACTTCCCATGCCTTAAAATGAATATTCAGTGTTTATTCTGATGTTTTGTATGACATGTAGGGCATGCCATTTGAAGTATTCTTCAAATTTTTACACTCCAAATCTTTATCACTTTATCATTTCATAATTTATCAGATATGTGCTACTCATATATAGCAGTTCTTGTACTAGCGTGATAGTACAGCCCAGCCGTAGGGCATTTGCTTTTGCCTGTGGCAGACTTAGTTCGATCCCCAGCATCATCCTATATGGTCCCCTGTGTACTAACTCCTGAGAGAGCAGAGCCAGGAGCACAGCCAGGTGTGTCCTCAAAATAAAACAAAACAAAATAAAGTCAGCTCATTTGTTATTTTTTTCTTTCAAACATTTTCTCTCAGTTAATAGGCTCTTTTTAATTATAGGTTGATTTTTTGATGTGAAAGACTTTTTAATTTGATTTTTAATATGAAAATTTTAATTTTAATTAAAAATTTTAATTTGGTGTAGTCAATTTTTGTTGTCTTTTCTTTTTAGTATAACATAGTGATCTACCAAGTTGTTCATAATTCAGTTATTTAAGGTATTAAATGTTCAAACATCAGTCCTATTACCAGTGTGACTTTCCCTTCACCTCATCCAGTGTTTTTGTATAAAAATTTCCAGTTATAATGGGGCTGGCGAGGTGGCGTTAGAGGTAAGGTATCTGCCTAGCAAGCGCTAGCCAAGGAAAGATCGCAACTGCGGTTCAATTCCCCACCGTCCCATATGGTCCCTCCAAGCCAGGGGCAATTTCTGAGCGCTTAGCCAGGAGTAACCCCTGAGCATCAAACGGGTGTGGCCCGAAAAACCAAAAAAAAAAAAAATTCCAGTTATTGCTTATATCACATTGAAACTATGCATACATACATACATACATACATATATATACACACACACACACATACACACACACACATATATACACATATATTCATTTAGTATTTTGACTGGAAGATATTACAACTATTTATTTATTTATTTGCTTTTTGGGCCACACCCAGTGACGATCAGGGGCTACTCCTGGCTATGTGCTCAGAAATCACTCCTGGCTTATGGGACACTGGGAGATCAAACCATGGACTGTCCTAGGTTAGCATGTGCAAGGCAAATGCCCTACCACTTGTGCCACTGCTCCAGTCCCCATAACTGTTTTTTTTTTTTGTTTGTTTATTGGTGAAGCAAGAGTTTTTGTTGAAGCAAGTTAGGTTTTTGTTTTTAGAACCAAGGAAGTTTTTATTGAATGAAACTTATTTAGGAAAATGTCAGGTCTATGGGAGGGTAGATGGGGGTGCTGATGTACAGGTAGAGCCAAAGTATGTGTTTGAGAGAGAACACTGGTTTCTCCAGAGTAGACAAAAGATAGCAAAGAGTCATAGAGACAAGTAGGTGAGATACATGTTCGTAGAAGAAAACATTATATGAAGAGAATGCCACCGAGGCCAACTTTCTCATATGCTATATGCTTATGACTCCCTAATCATGCCTACCATTATGTTCTTAAGTGTTTTTTACTGTATTTTCCAATTCAACAATTTTTTTTTTTTTTTTATCATTTTAGTGTCATCTCCAGGGTAAGATGACATTCCTGGGTAGGTAAGAACCAACAGCCAACAGATGGTCCTGTACTTTTACTTTTTTAGGAACCAAAGTTTTTAGCTTTTACAGGTAGTGACTAATTCAAGTTCTTAGAACATCTTAGAAAGCTGTTTCATAAACAGATTGGAAGGAAACAAATGTACCTGACAATTTCTATGTGAATAACATTGTGTTGTTTTGACCATATTACATTTTTAAAACCTTTCATGATTTGAACGAAACTTTTAAAATAGGGAAATCTAGGGACTGGCAAGATAGCATGGAGGTAAGGCGTTTGCCTTCCCTGCAGAAAGACGGTGGTTTGAATCCCGGCATTCCATATGGTCCCTGTGCCTGCCAGGGGTGATTTCTGAGCGTAGAGCCAGGAGTAACCTCTGAGTGCTGCTGGGTGAACCCCCCCCCCCCAAAAAAAAAAAAAAAAAGAAAAATAGGGAAATCTATAATGGTTACTATTTTTTTGAGAGCTTACTATGTATAAATACTACATTAATAAGTCCTCTATAAAAAATATGATGTTGGGAAACACCAAGATGAATTCTCCAGTGAGAATTTTAAATAAGTTTGTAAGAATTGTGGATTACTGCTGATTCTTACAAGTTATACTGAAATAGTTTAACTATAATAAGTTCCATTAAAGTGGTAAAAATAAATGGAGGTTGCCATACCCAGCTATGTTCAGGAGTTACTCCTGCTCTGTTCTTAGGGATCACTCCTGGTGGGCATGGGGGACCATATGGGATACCAGAGACTTATCTCAGGTCAACCTAGTGCCAGGGCAAGTACCCTACCCCCAAAAGTACTCCAAATATTTTTTTTTTTGTGAAGAATTAAGTACTTAAAGGAAATAGCTATGAGATTGTTACTGATGAGAGAATTGAGACTTAGAGAATTTGTCATTTTGATATAGTCCATAGGCCTTGTTTTATTTTTTATTTATTTTTGTATTTCCCAAATAGTGCTCAGGGTTTCAGGGTCATTCCTGGTAGTACTTGGTCAGCCTAGCTAGACAGTTCAGTCCTAGCCACTAAGGCAGTTTCAGGGTTTCCTGGCTATACTTGATATTGTACATGAATGCTATGTGTGTACTTGGCCCCCGAGCTATCTTCTGATCCTTTTTGTTGTTGTTTTCAGAAAAGATTTTATTTAAAGAGCATAGAAAGAAGGTCTAGGATAGAAAGCATATCATGATATGAGAAGAAATCCTTCCTTTTCTTCCCTCCCTCCCTCCCTCTATACCTCTCTCTTCCTCCCTTCCTCCGTCCCTGCTTCTCTTCCCTTTTCTTCCTTGAATATTTGAAATTACTAATCAAAGCTATTTTGTTTTACATTTTTAATGTTTATGGAATATTACAAATAGGAATGATCACTGGAAAGCATTTTATTGTGTACTTGTATATTTTGCACTAAGCTATAAAATAGAAAATAAAAGAGGAATCATGGGCTGGAGAGAGTATATCAGGTAAGACTCCTGCCTTGCATACTGTTGACCTAGGATCAATACCCAACACCCGATATCTCAGGGTCCCCTGAAACCCTTGGGTATGACCAAAAAACTAAAAATTAAAAAGAGACAAAGAAATCGCATCATTATAAAGCAGTTTTAAATAATAATAATTACTTTTTATCTAGTTTTTTTATGTAATAGATTAGTATTCTTGATTATTTAACTTTACTTTTAGTAAACAAAACAGAGTAAAGACCATGATCTAAGACCTGAAGCCATAAAGTACATAGAGGAATGTAGGCAGAAACTCCATGACATTAAAGCTAAAGGCATCTTAAAGGATGAAACACCACTGATTAAGCAAGTGGAAGCAAAGATAAACAAATGAGACTGCATTAAACCAAGAAGCTTCTGTACTTCAAAGGAAACAACGCCTAGGATACAGACTGCCCACAGAATGGGAGAAACTATTCACCCAATACCCATAGATAAGGGGTTAATATCCAAAACATACAAGGTAAGCTTAGCAAGAAAAAAAAATCTTAACTCCATCCAAAAAATGGGGAGAAGAAATGAACAGACAATTCCTTTAAAGAATACAGATGCCCCCCTAAAAAAATTTTAAAAAAAGCTCCGCCTCATTAATTATCAGGGAGATACAAATCAAAACAATATTAGATACCATCTTACACCACAGAGAACTGGCACACATCACAAAGAACAAGAACAACCAGTGCCAGCGCTGATGTGGGGAGAAAGGGGTTCTCATTCACTGCTGATGGGAATGTAGTTAGGTCCAGCCTTTTGAAAATAAATATGGATATTCCTTAAAAAAAACTAGAAATGGAGTTTCCCATATGACCCAGCATTATCATTCTTAGGAATATACTCTAGAACTGGTTGGTAAGCCATGCTTTTTGGAAGCTTTGCCCCGGCTCCGGCAGCAGGACCTATAGCAGGGGGCCGGGGAGTGGTATCACTTACATTTTTTAATTGGCTATTAATTTGCTCAAATACATGTTTTACATTGTAAGTGAAAAAGTTCTTTTTTTCTTCAGATCGACAGCTCATTTACGATCTTGTATATAGCACTAAGATAAGAAACAATATATGCAGTGCTATATTTGTTTTAAATGTCACAGTGGTTTTGCGGCTCCCAGGTTTTTTTTTCCTTTGGAAATGAGTCCAAGTGGCTCCTTATGTCTTAAAGGTTGCCAACCCCTGCCTAGAAACCCCAAAACACAATGTAGTAAAGCCTTCTCATCTGCATGTTCATTGCAGCACTATTTACATTAGCTAGAATCTGGAAGCAACTCAAGTGCCCAAGAACAGATGAATGTCAAAAAAATAGTGATACATCTATACAATGGAATACTATACAGCTTTTAGGAAAAATGAAGCCATGAAGTTTGCTTATACATGGATGGCTATGGAAAGTATTATACTGAATAAAATAAGTCAGAGGGTTAGACAGAATGATCACACTTCTTTGTGGGATATAAAACAAATAAAATAGCATAGTAATAGTATCTGGAGACAATAATGACAAGAGCCAAGAGGACCAATCAATGGTAGAACCCTTGCCACATATAGCGGTGGAGTGCTTTAGGGCAGGGAAAAGACCACTATGACAATGATAGTTGGAAATGATCACTTTGGCAAGAATTGGGTACTGAATGGAGGATAAGGTGATAGACATAATGTTTCTTAGTAACAATATTATAAACCACCACAAGTGTCTAAAAGGAGAGAGAGGGGAAGGGGGAAGGAAATGGGGAGAGGGGGAAAGAGAATGGCAGGGTGAGAAACTGGGACATTGGTGGCAGGAAATATGCACTGGTGAAGGTTGTCTACATTTTATGATTTAAACTTAATTATGAATAAGCTTGTATCTGGAAAATAAGCTGTATTATAAACAACCTTGTTATGATGTTTAAATAATTTAAAAAGGAAAAGTAAATTTACTTTGTCTTAAAGACTAATTTTCTTTTTTTTCCCCCAATTTTTATTTGGGCACTGTGGTTTACAATATTGATTATAATAGAGTTTCAGGTTTATAGTATCCCAACACTATCCTTAAATCAAAGTTTTTGCATTCTCTCCCATTGTTCCAAGGTCCCCTTTATTCTCCACTCCCTTGGAGGAGTCATTTCTGATGGCAGATTCTGAGTATTATTCCTTACTGATTTTTATTCCTTTTATATTCCACACATGAGAGGTCATTCTGTTTTCAATTCTCCCTCTTTAACGTCTAATTTTGTACCCTTGTATTTCTTTGCTATTGGAACTCTAATGATTCTTGAAAAAGAAAGAAAAAATATGTAGAATGTAGTTGTTTTATAGTTGAGTTATTTTTGCATATGAACATCAAGCTGTTAAAATGGATTTCCCCCTTTTAAAATTAAATATAATTTGTTAACAGTAAAGTTCACCTATTTTAGTGTACTGATCTACAAGTTTTGACAAAAGTACCAGTAGACTGATAGAGAACATTGTTCTCACCCACCAAATTGCTCTGTTTCAGGTAACCCATCATTTTAAATTCTGTCGCCAGCAACCTTTAATCTTTTTTTCTCCCCTTTTTTTCCCTTCAATTAGTTGTGATGCCTGGTTGATTTTGGTACTTGGTTGCAGTTTGCTAGGGGTCACATATATATGGCACCAAGCATCGACAGTGCTAAGGATCACACTCAGCAAATGCAGAGCAGCATTGTGGATTGAATTTGAGGCCCCACACATGCAAACAGATGCTGTACCATTGAATGACTTTCCCAAGCCCTCAAATCTATTTAATGCCCTTAAAATATTTTTGAGAAAATATTAATGTAAACATATCTTGATCTTTCATTTGACTCCTTTTGTTTAGTATCATATGTCTTACAGTAACATTGCTTTTAATATGATTTTGGAGAGGAGGGGGCATTAGTGATGGAATGTTGCACTGGTGAAGAGGGTTATTCTGTTTATGAGTGAAACCCAATTACAAACATGCTTGTAATCCTGGTGCTTAAATAAAGATATATATAAAATGCCTTACCCCATGTTAAAAGAATGATTTTGAGGTTTTGTATTTTGAATTTGGAACCATACCAAGCTGTACTAAGAGCCTTTCCCTAGCACTGTGCTCAGGGATGTCTTCTATTTTTTTTTTTTTTTTTTGGTTTTTGGGCCACACCGGGCGGTGCTCAGGGGTTACTCCTGGCTGTCTGCTCAGAAATAGCTCCTGGCAGGCACGGGGGACCATATGGGACACCGGGATTCGAACCAACCACCTTTGGTCCTGGATCGGCTGCTTGCAAGGCAAATGCCGCTGTGCTATCTCTCCAGGCCCAGGGATGTCTTCTTGGCAGTGCTTTGGGTAACGTGTGGTTCTTGATTTTCTGGGTCCTAGACAAACACCTAAACTTTTACACTATCTCTCCAGTCCATTGTATCATTTTTTAATTGGTTAGCATCCTCCATTGTAGGAATATACTTTAGTTACTTTTTATCATTTCCTTGTCCAAGGAAGTTTGGGTTGTTTACAATTTGCAATATATTTTGTGGAATAGATGTTTTGATTTATTTGGGTAGATACTGGGGTGGAGGTAAATTATGGGATCACATTATAAATAAAATTTAAATAGAGAAGAATTGTCAAACTTTTAAGAATAATTGAACTATTTCCCACTTTCATCAACAGTGTATATCTTTTTCTTTCTTTTTTTTTTTTTTTTGGTTTTTGGGCTTTTTGCCACCTACCCGGCCCCATCTTTTTCTTATTCTGTTTGTTTTTGTTTTGTTTTGGGGTCACACCGGCAGCACTCAGGGGTTACTCCTGGCTTTACGCTCAGAAATCGCTCCTGGCAGGCTTGGGGGATCATATGGAATGCTGGGATTCAAACCACCCACCTTCTGCATACAAGGCAAATGCCCTACCTCCAAGCTATCTCTTGGCCCCCCCCCCTTTTTTTTTATTCTTTTGATAACAGGTACCTCCATCCTTCTGCATGCAAGGCAAGCACCTTACCCTTGTGCTATCTCTCTGGCCCCAATAACCCTATTCTTAACCTCAAACTCTCCTTTATAACCTTGCCCTCTGTTTTACCCACAATTAGCCACTAATTTTTATTAATTTGTATTCTCTAGAATTGAATATCATTTGGTCTTTCATTTTTCATTCAGCAAAATTGTTTTTGAGATCTGTATGTTGTTTCATGAATTCATTCTGTTTAGTTGTTGAATAGCAATTTCTATTCTGGATATGCCGTGGTTTTATTATTTTCTACTCTATGCTTAAAAATAAAATCACTATGAGCATTAACATATAAATTTCTAAGGGAATTTATACTTTCAGTTCTATAGAAATGAAATGGCTAAGAACATTTGGTATGTATTTGTTTAACATATTTGTTTTTTTGTTTTTATTGGCCCTGCATTCAGGAATTACTCTGGGACCCTGATAGCTAGCACAGTGGTAGGGCATTTGCTTTGCCTGACTACTGACCTGGGATGGACCTGGGTTTGATCCTCAGCATCCCATTTAGTATACTGAGGTACCCTGAGCCTGTGAGGAGCAATTTCTGAGCACAGAGCCAAGAGTAACCCCTGAGCACTACCGGGTGTGGCCCAAAAACCAAAAAAGAAAAAAGAATGGGGGTGGGAGTTACTTTTGTCACTGGGGGGGGGGGGGCATATGGGATGCAGGGGATTAAATTCAGGTTGGCTGTGTGCAAGGTAAATACCTACCTGCTGTGCTATTGCTTAGGCACCCGGATTTGTTTGACTTTGTAAGAAGCTGCCAAACTGTCTTCCAAATGTAACTTCCCTTCTCATCAACAGTGGTTTTATATTGTTTTGTTTTGGGGGGCTATACTTAGCAATACTCAGGGTTATACTTGGCTCTCCACTCAAAGCTCAGTCTTGGCAGTGCTCAGGGGACCATATGGGATACCAGGGACTGAACCTGGGTCATCTGCATGAAAGGCAAGAGATTTACCTGCTGAATTGTATCTGGCTCAACAGTGGCTCAACCTTAATTTTAACATATGCTAGAACTTTTTTTAGTTTTGGGGCCCATACCTGGCAGTGCTCAGAGTTATTTCTAGTTGTACACTAGTCTGTATGTAATGCCAGGGATTAAACCCAGGTTGACCACACAAAAATAGTACCTGGTGTACTATTTCGGTGGCTCAGTGATACTTACGTGTGTAGAATTTGTTTTTATTTAATGATTAAGAATGTTGAAGAGTTAGCCATTTACTTATCTACAATTCATGTATCATTTTTGATAGTGCCCATTCATATTTTCGTGTACTTTTATAAGTGGCTGTTTTCCTTAAGTTCAGTTTTTTTTTTTTTTGGTGTTTTTGGGTCACACCCGGTGATGCTCAGGGGTCACTCCTGGCTTGGGGGACCATGTGGGGCACTGGGGGAATGAACCGCGGTCCTAGGATGTGCGTACAAGGCAAATGTCCTACCACTTGCACCACTGCTTCCGGCCCCCTTAAGTTTTGAGAATTCTAAGCTATGTGATATGTAAATCTTTTCTCTTAGTCCGTTGTTTATGGGTTCTGGGTCACACAGCTCATGCCACATCTTACTGTAGCTATAATCTTAAAGAACAAGAACTAAGTGATGGAAGTTGTTAAAGGATCTGCTTCATTGAGAGCAATAAGAATAAGACTAGTAAAAATTGTGGGGGGGGGGCGTTATCAGATAAGAATCATGACTAAAGAGGCCAGCTTTTGTCTTGCATGAAGCCGATCCAGGATGGATGGTGGTTTGAATCCCAGCATCCCATTTGGTCCCCCTGCCTGCCATGAACAACTTCTGAGTGCAGAGCCAGAAGTAACCCCTGAGTGCTGCCAGGTGTGATCCAAAAACAATAAAATCATGACTAATGCAAAAAATTTCTGGTGTTCAAAAACAAACTGAACCTAATTATAATGTTGAATTATTGGCAACTCCATGTGTTTTTTTTTTTGTTGTTGTTTGTTTTTTGTTTGGGGGCTGCACCTGGTGATGTTAGGGGTTATTCCTGCCTCTGCACTCAAAAATCACTCAGGAATGATCACTCAGGCTTGGTGGATCATATGGGATGCTTGGGATCGAACCTGGGTCAGATGTGTGCAAGGCTGTATCCATAGCCCTACCCGCTGTGCTATCTGTCTGGCCCCTCCATGTGTTTTAATTTAAAAAAAATATATTATATAATTTGGAAGTACATGTTGTTGTTAACATAGGGGGTTGCAGGTAATTTAGGTGATCTGACTGCTCATTTAAAAATCTCTGATGTAGGTTGTATTCAGTCAGGTAATAGAGCGAAAGGGTGGGGACCGGTAAAATAAATAAATATAAGCTTTGCATAGGAAGTTCTGCTCCAGAGACTGTAAGCTGAAGAAATATGCTTAGTAGAAGGCACTAAAGGACAGGCAGGTAGACAACAAAGAAAAAAAGGCGAAAAAAAAAAAATTAAGCTCAACAGACCTGACAAGCATTTATAAAGATCAGTGGACTGCCGTTATTTATGAGAGGAAGATGATGACAATGCTGACAATGACCAGCATCTAGTCAGGACCAGCAACTCGTCAGTGACTGGCAACCAAACCTGGAGACTGGTTAGAAGCGTATGCCATTTGAGCAACAGAGCAGCATAGAGAATGATGCTGTGGAAAAGAAGAGAAGTGGGTGTTGGGTTGCTGTCCCAAATGTGAAGTTTCCTGTTTCTGTTGGTACAATTGACAGAGACATCTACATGAGCTTTAAATCAGGGGACCTCAAAACTACAGACCATGGGCCACATGCGGCCCACTGAGGAAATTTATCCGGCCTGTTGGGTGTTTTTGCTGCTGCCTATTCTGGTTAGCAGCTGATTTATCCTGGGCCTCAGTGCACATGTGTGGAAGGTGCGCCACATTTTGACTCCCTCCACTCTTTCTCTCTGTCTCTCTACTCCTCCTTTCAGTCTCAGGCAGGGGTCCTCAAATTACATCCACTATTTATAGCTTTTATAAACTATAGTCTGGCTCTCCTATAGTCCGAGGGACAGCGAACTGGCCCTGTTAAGAATCTTGAAGATCCCTGTCTTTAATAAAAGAGCTGTAAACACCAAGAATCCAATAGTTGGCACTCTAATCTTATATGCAGATCCTAAGAACCCTGAAGTAAGTATCTGCTATAAGAGGTCAAGTGGTGAAATAAAGTTACCAAAAACCATTTGAAAGCTCAGATGTTGCTCACAGAGAAAGATTATTTGCTAAAGCAATTCTTCAGTATGGATGAAGATGGAGACAGAGTCCTGAAAGTACCTGAAAGGACTTTTGTCCTGAAGGAGGCCAAATCACTGCCAGCTTTCAAGGTTCTTAATGATGTTTATGCAGTGATAAAATAATAAAATTTATCACAGCATCTCCATGTCGCTCAGTGATGCATCACTTAAATGAGGAAATAGCTAGTATCTGTAGTCGTTTAGCTAACTCAAAATGCCAACAAATCTGGGTAATAGAAAAGATTATTAGTGTAGGGTGTGGGATATTTCTTTGGAAATATAGTCCATAATCTCTTTTTGGGAATATAATAAAATAATTTCAGCTCTGTTCCTGGTGGTCAGTTGTTGGGAGGGAAGGATATTCTAAGAAGATGCACTAAAAAAATAATGAAGTGTCATTTCAGATGTAGAATTGTTGGGATAGTCATCTTTTGAAAGATAGCATTTGGCTTTCTGTTGGTTCACTTTGTAATGAAACTAAAAACATTTTTTGGTAGTGCCAGGGATCAAATGTCGGACCTCACGCAAGAGAAGTCCTCTACTACTGGTCACTTGCCTACCCCTGAAAATAGTTTTTTAAAGTAATATTTGCAAGTATTAGGAAATGCACCTATGGGTATATATAGCAGATCAGAAAGAAAATATACTAAAACATGATAAAAAAAATCCTGAGTTTGGTATTTAAACACAAACGTGATGTATTCTCCTCATTAGCAAAACGTAAAGTCCACTTCTGACTGGTGCAGCAGTTTAAAGCACTCTGTACTTCCTGGTCTGAAAAGCAAAGTTCCAACTGTTTATTTTACCTCTAGTTAACTGTTGTTAGGTTAAGTTCTGCCACCTATTACTGAGATGTGGTGCCTACTTCTACCAGTTTACACTCATTTCAGTTGCTTTACTTGAATGCAATGCCACTTGTGTTCCAAGTATAAGAGAAGCAAACTGACTGAAGGTCCTGTTTGCTATTTCACCAAGCCTGCAGGTCCCAAAGCTGGGTTGCCACACAGAAATAGAACAATAGATTCACCCTTAGTTATAGTATCATAACTTAAATTCTTTGTCTTGGAGGAGAATCAGATGTTAGATTACAGAGTTTTGAGTATTTTTTCAAAAGGATTAGTTTAATTTGCAGAACTGGAAAAATTCAAACCATAAACTATACTTATAAACAGGGTAGTATGCCAGAGAACTCAATGGGCTGAACACATGCTTTGCTCTGAAGGCCCATATTCAGTTCCTGGCACTTCATGGTCCCCTGAGTACCAACATTTGTGGCTCCAGAACAAAATACAAAAAACAAAGGGTGGGCCAGGGATGTGTGGTAGAACACCTGCCTTGCATGTGTGGAGCTTTCGATTTGATCCTTTTATATGCAGTATTCTTTGCAGGAAAAGAGTACTGTGAAAATTAGTGCTAAATTCTACCTATGTTTTCTATGAATATTACCTTCCCTCATGGAAAAAAGAGATGAATAGTGAAGTAAACAGTTTTATTTAGAGATTATGAGGAAAAAAGAGTAACATGGGAGAACATGGAGAGGGGAGAGTTGGAAATATACATCTCAGATTGAGGTGTGAGCCTTCATTATCCCATGGGGAAGTACAGAGTTTGCCTTTGTAGAATGAATTTATAGCCTTTTCTCCTAACTGCCTTATATGGCACATTCTTTTGGGGGTGGGATGGGGTTGGGCTACATCTGGCAGTGCAGATTACTCCTGGCTCTGCACACTCCTTGCAGGCTTGGGGGACCATGTGGGATACCAGGGATAGAACTTGGGTCCCTCCCTGGTTGGCTTTGTGCAAGACCCTACCTATTGCTCTGGACCTCCTTCTATAAGACATGAATCCAGTACTATAACTTGTCTCTGGGCAACCTTGTATATTTTGGTAGTTCATCATATTCTTATCACAGCCTTTTGTTTCTGCAAGAGATTCTCATTGGAGGGAGTCCAGAGTTTTATTGGGGAACCGGAGTGGTGGCGTAGCAGTAGGGTGTCTGCCTTGCATGTGGCTGACCTAGGACGGACCGCTGTTGGATCCCCCAGTGTCCCATATGGTTCCCCAAGCCAGAAGCGATTTCTGAGTGAAGAGCCACGAGTAACCCCTGAGTGTCAGCAGCCTTATTGGGCCTAGTTTCTGTGTTCAGAAAATAGATTCCATCTTAATACACTATTCACAATAGCCAATAATAATAATATGTATCCAAGAACAGTTAACTGGGTTAAGAAATTGTGGCACATATACATAGTGTAATACTAGTTGGCTATAAAGTGAAATTATATAATTTGCTGCTAAATGATGATCTGGACAGTATCATATTGCATGAGTTAGGAGATGGACATATACAAAATGAAGTCTTTCATATGTGGGAAATAGAGGAGCATAGTAAGGAAAGAATGAATTCTCAAAGGCAGCAGTATGAGAATGAATCTTAAGAAGGAAGCTTATCATGAGAAAGGGAGCAGAGACAGGAGTGGTGCCACTGGGACATTGGTGGAAGGAAGAGGACACTGATGGAAGGTATAGTATTGGAAAGTTATAGAATAGCAACAGCATAGAGGAGATTATGGGAGTAAAGTTGTGTTGAGCTAATGATATAAGATGGTCACTCATTTTTTAAGAATGAAAAATAAAGAGAATAAATAGGAAATTAATGTAGCAAGTGGTAAGTAGGTATTTTCTCTCCTTCCAGTTTCTTTAAAGGTAAGAAATTATGCAAAGTAATAAAACAGTTGCTCTAAAATTGTGATATTTATCATTTTAATATATATCAATTACATAGCAGTGAGAAGGAAGTGAGATAGTATCAAACAGGTGTTAATGTGTCCATATGTCCCTAAACTAGTTTATATCTGAATCTGATAAGAGCAATATTAGAATCATGAAAATTTTCTAAAGACTGAAGAAAATCACTAAAGAAATAAAAATGCTGCATCAGAAAGTATGTAGTTGATGTAAATGGTAGCAGACATTGAGAAAAAGGAACTAAAATACTTTAGATACAGGAAAAACAAAGTATAAGAGTATAAATCCATCAAAAATGATATTAAATATAAGGGGGTTAAGCAGTCCAATCAGAAGGTGATTATTTTATTTTTTTTAATTGATTTGGTTTTAGGATCACGTCTGATGGTGTTCAGTGGTTATCATAATTTTGTGTTCAAGAATCACTTCTAGTTGGCTCTGGGAATCATTTGGATGCCTGGGATTTTATCTGGGTTGGCTTTGTGCCAGGCAAGTATACTACCTGCTGTACTGTTTTGGCACAAAATCTGGATTATAGGTCATACAATTACGGGGTCCTATAATTACAGCCTTTGCATGGCAGACCCATACATGTATGCAGTAATAGGAAAAATTTGCAGTAGCTTGGCTACCAAAGTGCAAAGTCTATCTAATTGCTACTTTTTGCCTGACCATTTTGGTGAAGACTCCCTTGTTTCCTATCTGCTAGAGTTTCAACATTGAATCCAAGTTAAATTATTATGATTAATTTTATGGGGCTGGAGAAATCTTATAACAGGTAGGGGTGCTACTTGCCTCCTTGCATTTCTCTGACCTGGTTTTGATCCCTAGCACCTCACATGGCCCCCTGTATCTTGCCAGGAGTGATCCCTGAGTACAGAGCCAGGAACAATCTCTGAGCTCTAGATCATTAGGTTGCAATGTGTGCTTTGCAAGCAGGAGGCATAAATTCTGATTCCAGAACTACATGGCCCACTATGCATCAAGCTAAGCGCAGGGACTGGCCCTCAAACTAAAACAATTAAGGGACAGTTAATTGAACTTTAGAAAATATGCCTGGACTTTATGCATTTGCATTTTAACTCATTTAATAGCAAGTTTTCTATCAATAAGAAAACTTGGCATACTTGGTCATTACAATAGTTTAAGTGTCAGTAGGAACCATTGTTGTTACTTAAGGCAGATAAGTGAAAATCAAGAGAAAAATGCATACTGAGAAAACACTTTTATAGCACAGAAGAATAAGTCACTTAAGAAAAGATTTAGGAATAGCAATTACAGGATAAAAGAAATTACAGGGATAAAAGTTTAAGATCCAGGGACTGAAGATTTGGCTTAAGTAGTAGAGACTTAACTAAATTGTGGCTGGGGAGAGGAGAAGGGAAAGTTTAGAGAAGGTGGGAGGGATGGAGAGAAAGAAGGAAGGAGAAAGAGGAGAGTAAAGAGACAGAAAACAAACTATAAAAAAAACATTGCTTTGTAATTAGGTGACTTTTCTTATTTATGATGTTGGTGTTTGAACCCAAGGCCCTCATCATATGCAAGATGATATCCTACTGTTGAGTTGCATTTCTAGATGTTTTTGGTTCGTAGACTGTTTCTTCAGTTATTGAACAATGATAAATACTTGAATCATGATGCATATTTATAAGCAGTGGTGTAGCGGGGACAGAGGAGAGACTGAAGATCTGACCAGATGTGATATAAAGACAGTATTTGTGCTGGGGACTTGAAGAAACTATATATTGAGACCATACTATAATACAGTTTTTGAAGATTAATCTCTTGATAATTTATATAAAATATCTAGTTTCTTAGCTATTTTTAATATGAAATAAAAATTTAAAACGTTTTGGTAGGCTTTTTTTTAGGTAACCTCAGCAAAACTCAGGGGTTTCTCCTTGCTCTGCATTCATGAATTATTCCTGGCGGGCTCAGGTGACCATATGGGGTGCTGGGGATCGAATATGGTCAGCCACCTGCCAGGCAAGAGCCCTACCCACTCACTATACTATCACTGCAGCCTTATCTTGGTAGCTATTTTTATTTTTCTCCATATAGGTTTCTCTTAAAGTGCCAAGGGGACAGGGCATTCTAGGTGGCATTACCTTCGATATTTGGTGCTCAATACTGCTTGGCCCAGTAGTGCTAGGGGCCTCTTGAATCACACTGGGTTGTATTCAGGGTAAAATAAAATAACTGAAAGTGAGAATTTATGAAGTTTGGAAAAATTTAACTTTTTACCAATAAATGGCTATATAAGTAAATTAGATAGACTGACATCAGCTTTTGAGGAAAGAGTATCTTGGAATTGGCCTTTTATTTTTTGTTAAATTTTTATTCATTTGTAAAGTGATGTGTGGTTGGTATCTTTACTTGGCAAGTATATTTTAAAAGTAATGAATATGGCAATGGTGATAATGTAGTTGAGAAAGAAGGAATTGATTTTTGAGAACTAAACAGCTGTGTTCATGTGTACTTTAAAACTAATTAGTAGGTGTTCGTTTTGCTAATCCCAGAACAACGTATTATAAAATTGGTCTAGAAAGGGAGGCATATATTTTTTTCACTTTTTTTAAAAGGGGGCTCCTTTATATTCCCCCCCCCCCCAATACTTACTGGATATGTGTATGGGGTGAGAGTTCTATAGGCCATTACCAGGTGGTAATTGGTAATGCTGGTAGATCAGTATTTAGACCTGACACTGGTACTTTCGGACTCCAAAGTGGTGGGGAATCATGATGGCCATACCTATACTCACTGGTGCTTGGGGAATCATATTAGTTACTGGAGACTGAACCAGGGTCAGCCACTTACAAGGCAAGAACCTAACCTTGTACTATCTTTCTGGCCTCAAATCTTTTTGTAGTTTGATTATTTACTCTGCCTAAAAGTCTCATAATATATTGTATCTGTTTGTGGAAATCAAGACCAGTGAAGGTGTTCTTTTGGTATTTAGTTTAATCTGTTAGATTTGGGCAAGGTTTGATTCTGAACCCACTAAAGTGGTTGTTAGAATTAATTTCTTTATGGCCATTGGACTAAGAACCCTTCTTGTTTGCTGGAGCTGTCCCTTAGTCCTCTTCTGTCTAGGACAGCATACACTGGGAAAGAATGAAAGAAAAATTGGACAAGGTGGAAGAAGCCAAGTCTTTTTGCACCCCAATATCAGAAGTGACATCTCATCATTTCTGTTGCATTCTAATGATAGAATCAGTTGGTCTCTTCCATGTTTGGTGGCTACACAGGGGACATGAATAGTTAAGAGTAAGGAGTCATTGGGATCCTTCTTAGAAATCACATGCCACAGAGATCAATGCAAGCATCTATGACAGCATCTACAGAAGTAACTGATAATATCCCATGAACTTTTAAGTTAATAAACCTGGGACATATCACAACTACAAGACTTAGGCAGTCATTGAAGGAGTAAGCATAGAGAATACTTACTCATCTGTCAGACCATAAAATAGGAAAACATTAAAATGCTCTATAAACCAAATAACTCTAGAAAACAACTTGAGAAAAGCAAGTGGAACTAGAATGATTACCAGTGATGGATAATATAGTAAGATTGAGGACGGATGGATTACTTAGGCATGATGAATTCTGAAAACTATAGCTAAAGCTCCCTTTCAGGACAAACCACAGTGAGAGGAGGATAATACTGGAATAATTCCAAATTGAGCGCTATGTGTAATAATAGGGAGGAAATAAAAAGATTCAGAAAAATTAAGGAAGGGAATCTTAGATTTCAGAAAAGCAATTTGCTATTAGAAGAATGCACAAAGGTAAAACAACTTTGAAATGTTAGAAGATGAAAAGTAATTTAATTAAAATGAGTAATAGAAAATATAGAGAATCGGGCCCAGAGAGATAGCACAGCGGCGTTTGCCTTGCAAGCAGCCGATCCAGGACCAAAGGTGGTTGGTTCGAATCCCGGTGTCTTATATGGTCCCCGGTGCCTGCCAGGAGCTATTTCTGAGCAGATAGTCTGGAGTAATCCCTGAGCACCGCTGGGTGTGGCCCAAAAACCAAAAACCAAAAAAAACAAGAAAGAAAATATAGAGAATCATTTCAAACTAAATTTTTAAGATGGAAAAAGAAATAGGCAGATGAGACGATGAATTGAATGTAAGGAATGTAGGGGGAAATGTGCAACAAAACAGCTGAATACTTGGATTGGAGAGAAAGTTCAACAGACTAAGTGATTTACATGTAGGAGGCTCACCTATTTCAGCCACCACACCACATGGTACTCTGAGTGCCCAGGAGTTTCCAGGAGTGACCTCCAAGCATGTAGTAGCACCTGATTAGCACCACTGAAAATGGCCCCCAAATCAAACCAACAAAAAAGCAACACAGATGATTACTATAGCCTCCTTTATCAATACAAGATAAATAAAATATATTTGGTGGTGTGAGAAATATGAAGGTGGGCAGGGTACTTTTCTTGCAACCTGGTTTGATCTTCAGGACCATATATGGTTTCCCAAATCCATCAGGAGTATGTCCTGAGCATGCTGGGTATGTGTTGCCCCCAACCCTCAAAAAGTAAAAATAAAAAGGAAAGAGAAGAAAAAGAAAGAAAAGCAAATTGTAATCAGCAAAACTCAGAAATTAAATATAGAAATCATTGGAAAAGTATGTTTTCAGTGGGTAGTGTATAAAATAAGAAATCTGAGAGTAAATAGTAAAGATGGAAGGAGTGAAAGATAAAAGGTTTAACCATACATAGAATTTAAAACTATAGGGCCGGAGAGATAGCATGGAGGTAAGGCATTTGCCTTGCATGCAGATGGACAGTGGTTTGAATCTCGGCATCTCATATGGTCCCCCGAGCCTGCCAGGAGCGATTCCTGAGCGTAGAGCCAGGAGTAACCCCTGAGTGCCACCAGGTGTGACCCCAAAAACAAACAAACAAATACTATAAAACTATATATTGAAAGGGTGTTTGTAAACCTGAGAACATTCACCCAGAACAGTAGAACTGATAAAAATAGAGTAAATAAGTTTGTTTGCAAAATGGGTGGGAAGGTAGTTTTGGGGCCACATCTGGCTATGATCAGTGGTCACTTCTGGTAGAGTTCAAAGATCAAACACTGCCAGGGATTAAACTATGTGTTCAAGACAGTCTTTCCTCTACTATCTCTATAGTCTCCAAATTTATGAAATTTAAATGTCCACTGGGTCACTAGACAATAAGATAAAACAACTTAAAAAAAAAGTAAATTTTTACCATAGTTTACAAATACAAATATACATAAATACAAATACATAAATACATAATACATAAATACAAATACAAATACATAAATACAAATACAAATATACATAAACCCCACATACTTAGATACTTACAATGTGATGGAAAACGTAAGTAAAAGGTGGATTTAAATTCAGTAAAATGATTTTCTTTCTTTTTATATTTATTTATTTATTTATTTATTTATTTATTTATTTATTTATTTATTTATTTATTTATTTAGGTTTTTGTGCCACACCCAGTATGTGGCATTCAGGGGTTACTCCTGTCTCTGTGCTCTGAAATCGTTCCTGTCAGGTTGGTGTACCATAATGTGATGCCAGAGATCGAACCCAGGTCCATCCTGGGTCAGCAGCATGCAAGGCAAACACACTACTGCTGTGCTATCACTTGGACTCCAGCAAAATGACTTTTTTTTTTTTTTTGGTTTTTGGGCCACACCCGGTGACGCTCAGGGGTTACTCCTGGCTATGCGCTCAGAAGTCGCTCCTGGCTTGGGGGACCATATGGGACGCCGGGGGATCGAACCACGGTCCATCCGAGGCTAGCGCAGTCAAGGCAGGCACCTTACCTTTAGCGCCACCGCCCGGCCCTGCAAAATGACTTTTAAATGAGAAAGTTATGAAGAATTTTTGCTGATGTATTAAAAAGTAGGGACTGTTTTTTCCTCCTGAGCTCATATTAATAATTTTACTACATAATAAATTTCATATAAATATCTCTAAGAATATACAAAGATTGGTGACTAACATAGTTTCTAGTCCCTTTAAGATTTTTTTTTTTCTTTTTGGACCATACTCTGAGACACACAGGGGTTACTCCTGGCTCTGTTTTCTAGAAATTGCTCCTGGCTTGGGGAACCATGTGGAATGCTGGGATATCAAACCGAGGTCCTTACTGGCTAGGCAGTGTGAAAAGCAAAAGCCCTACCACTGTGCTATCGCTCTGGCCCTTCCTTGAAGATTCTTTTTTTTTTTTTATAAATTATCTTTATTTAAACACTGTGATTACAAATATAATTGTATTTGTATGATTACAGTCATGTAAAGAACACCCCCCTTCACCAGTGCAGGATTCCCACCACCAATTTCCTGGATCTACCTACTCCCCACCCCACCCACACCTGTACTCAAGACAGGCTTTCTTTTTCCCCCATTCATTCACATTGTTATGATAGTTTTCAGAGTAGTTATTTCTCTAACTGCACTTATCATTCTCTGTGGTGAACTTCATGTCATGAGCTGCACCTACATGGGAAGATGGGGGGCAATAAGGGTTGGGACTGAGGCAGTAAAATATTAGAAATGAGATTTGTAGGGCAGTATCAAGGTCACAATACAAGATGAATGTTATGGATATATAAAATATATGCATACAATACTATCAATAGGAAAACAAGGAGAAAAAAATTCCAGTGACTGTCCCAACATAAACCAGTGCTAGAAGGGCCTGCCCTCCACTCAAAGCGCATTCCCATTAGTGTAGGGAGAGGTAGGGGGGAAGCCTGAGGACCACTAAGAGTCCACCTGAACCCACTTCTGGCCATCTGAGCTGGCACCTAGGGAAGGTCTGGAGTCAGGGGAAAAAGACAAGGATGGCTGGGGACCTGCCAAGCCTCCCAGCATTCCCCAGGCTAGGGAGAAGGGCTCTGGTATGGGGCCTCCTCAAACCCCATACCTGGCAAGAGCTGGTCTCCACAATCAAAGAGGAAACCGGAAGCCAGATGTCTGCCCACTCTCCTCCCCATGCACCTCCCCCCTGGAGTATAGAGGGAGCGGGGGAGCCTGAGGACCACTAAGAGTCCACCTGAACCCACTTCTGGCCTTCCTTGAAGATTCTTAACTCATAGATACATCATCTCAAATCACTTCATGTGATTTGAAATATTCTATGAAATATTCTTAAGTTGCATTCTTTTTGTTTTGTTTTATTTTTGGACCCCGCTCAACAGTGCTGAAGTAGAGCTACTATGAATTCTGTACTCAGGGCAACATGCAGAGCCTGGGACCAAACTTGGAGCTTCACCAGGCAAAGCATGCTCTCAGGTGGTTGTGCTGTTTTCACCTAGCTTTTTAGTTGCATTCTTTAATAAAGCACTGGAATAACCATAAGCTTTTGTCTTTTTAATATTTCTTACTGAAATGGCCCTTTTTGAGAATGTTATACTACTCAGCTATATAGTCCAGTATCTCTCAAATTTGGCTTCATCTTTTTTTGTTTGAACCCCTGGTGGCATTCAGGGATTACTCCTGGCTCTGCGCTTAGAAGTCATTTCTGGCAGGCTTGGGGGACCATATAGGATTCTGGGGATCAAACCCAAGTCAACCATGTGCAAGATAAACACCCTACCTGCTGTTCTGTTGCTCTAGCCCTTTGGCATTACCTTTGGTTGTCTAGCATCTTAATTGTTAGATATTACCTGTTGCTAGACGGCAAAGTCTAACTTAGTATAAAACCACTGCAATAGGGAAGTGATGGTACAAAGAACTTGGATACCACAGAAGTTGATCAACAGTGAAAAATCCACCTTGAAATTGTAATATGCAGAATACCTAATAAAGGAAATTTATGATGAGGGCCAGAATGATTGTACAGCGAGTGAGCAGAATACTTGCCCTACATTGGACCATCCAGGGTTCAAACCTTGGCACCACATAGACTCTCCGAAGCTGCCAAGGGGTTTTTTGAGCACAAAGCTAGGAGTGAGTCCTGAGCACCAGCAGCTGTGGCCAACCCCTCCCTCCCAAAAGATTAGTGAGGATTATATATATATATATATATATATATATAGGGTTTTGGGCCACACCTGGTGGTGCTGAGGGGTGCTCCTGGCTCTGCACTCAGAATTCGCTCCTGGCAGGCTTGAGGAACCATATGGGAATTGAACACAGGTCTGTCCTGGGTTGGCTGCCTGCAAGGCAAACACCCTACTGCTGCCCTATCTCTTCAGTTCCTGGATTTTATATTTTTAAATGGGAAAGCATATGTATTTTTGTGCTTCTATGTATACACATACTTTAATTTTGCACTTAATTAAACTTGAAATAGATTACATAAGCTAGTAATAGAGCAGACATATTAAAGATCATAGTGTTTTTAGTATCATTTTTATATTTTGACCTTAATTTACCAGATTATTTACCATTATTTTGTATATTAATTTATATTTTAATGTTTTAAGACTTTAAAAATACCCTTTTCTTTTTGTGGTGCCACAGATCAAACTCATGACCTTTTACAATTCATGTACTCCTTTGTTGAACTATATCCTAGGCTGCCCCAAAATATTTTTTAATTGTAGTTTATACTCTTTCTATGTCATAACTTTTGTCTCAACCTTTCTGACCCTGTCCAATTCTCGTTTTGACCTTGTTTGCTTTTTCCATCCTCTTGTTTCCCCTCATCTTCTATCCTACTGGCTGACTTTCTGATTTCATAGTGTGGTAATTCATTTAAATGATTTTCACCTATATTTTACTCCTTGAAATATTCTGGGGGAGAAATGCTTGTTCAGAGAAAACCATTTTAGACATGAATAAATATTTGTGGGTACATCATAAAGGAACTCACTATAAATACCTTGGCGTCAGCACTCCCATGGAACTCTTTTTTTCTTTAAATGAACGAAGAAAGCACCTCCCTTAAATTGTATTCAGAACTGCTGCTGCTCCATTGGATCTTTTAAGTGTACCCTTGGGGGCAGAATTACTGGATTTAGAAATTGTGAAAATTGACTGTTTTGGTTATTATTTTGCTATTTTGGGATCACACCCAATGGTGGTTAGGAACCATACCTAACTATGCTCAGGGATCATGCTTGGTGTTGCTGGGATCAAACTAGTGACTGGTGTCTTAAGCCACCTATGCATGCTAGTCAACTTTCTTAGCCTTTGTTCTTTCTGGCCCCTCAAAATAAAATTAAACCCTTAAAAGGAGAAAATATTTATTATATTTGAAAAAAATTTAAATTATTGATAATAATTATTTGCTTGGTTTGAGAGACCTCATCACAATTTCAAGGGCAGTTATGTATGTAGCCCAGTGATAGAGGATTTGCCTTGCATCTATCACCAAGAATAAAGGATTTGGGCCCGGAGAAATAGCACAGCAATGTTTGCAAGCAGCCAATCCAGGACCAAAGGTGGTTGGTTTGAATCCCGGTGTCCCATATGGTCCCCCGTGCCTGCCAGTATATTTCTGAGCAGACAGCCAGTAGAAACCCTTGAGCACCGCCGGGTGTGGCCCGGAAAACCAAAAAAAAAAAAAAAAAAAAGATTTATTTATAAATATAGATTTATTAGAATTTTCACTTTCAAACTTTTTTGTTGGTTTTGGCTTATACCCAACATTGCTCAGAGCTTCTCCTGACTTGACTAAGGAATTAATCCTGTCAGTGCTCAGAGGACCTTATATGATTCTGGGTATCAAATGCAGCAGATAGATTGCTTATAGGGCAAGAGTCTTACCTGCAATACTATTTCTAGAATTTAAAAATGGAGTTAATCTCTGCTGATGTAATTTTTCTCCTTCAGGCACTGTATTTCTAAGGTCATCATTTATAAACTATTCCTTAACATGTAAATAATTTGGGGGGTAAAATTATCAAAAAGGAAGTGAGTATAAAAGAAGTTGTTTAGGGGCCAGAGCGGTGGCTCAAGGGGTAAGGCATCTGCCTTGCCCGCGGTTTGATCCCCTGGCGTCCCATATAGTCCCCCAAGTCAGCGATTTTTGAGCACATAGCCAGGAGTAACCCCTGAGCATCACCGTGTATGGCCCAAAAGCCAACCAACCAATCAACCAAAGTTGTTTCTTATAGTCTTTTTTGGGGGTGGAGGGGGTTGGGCCACACCCAGTGACACTCAAGGGTTACTCCTGGCTATGTGCTCAGAAATTGATGGGGCCGGGTAGGTGGCGCTGGAGGTAAGGTGTCTGCCTTGCAAGCGCTAGCCAAGGAAGGACCGCGGTTCGATCCCCCGGCGTCCCATATGGTCCCCCCAAGCCAGGGGCGATTTCTGAGCACATAGCCAGGAGTAACCCCTGAGCGTCAAACGGGTGTGGCCCAAAAACCAAAAAAAAAAAAAAAGAAATTGCTCCTGGCTTGGGGGGACCATATGGGACTCCAGGGATTAAACGAGGTCCATCCTGGGTCAGCTGTGTGCAAGGCAAATGCCCTACCACTGCACTATCGCTCCAGCCCCATTGTGTTATTTTAAATAAAATGTACATTGTGTATTAATTCAGTGTATTTCAAAATTTATTGACTACACAATTATTTTTTGTAACGTATATTGATGAACAAAGAAATGATTTGTGAACCAATTTTGGAAGCATTACTTTAGAAAAAGATAAACCCTGCTTTCTCAACTCTTAGGGAAGATATTTTTTTAAAACTCCTGAAATAGAAGTTGTTGAAGATTATAAACAATTGGAGGAAGAAAGAGAGATAACAGTAAGTTTCTGGAAGTAAGTAGGTGAATGTGTTAGTGTATGGACTATAAATTGAAATTATGGAATATAGGAATTAGTTTCTTTATAAAGTACAGAGCTGGGCTGGAGAGATAGTTCAGGGATTAATGCACTTGACTTGCATGCAGCCAATCCTGGCTTAAGTTTCAAATATAACATATGTTCCTCCAGTAACACCAGGTATATATTACTATGAGCAGAGAGAGTAAGGAATAGCCTCTAAATACTGCTGGGATATGGCTTAAAACTGGAAAAAATACATAGCTTACCTTATGATTTAAAAATAAGTCAACAGCATTATAAATTATATTGATAGTTTACTGACTTGAAATTGTTATTGATACTAACTTATTTGCCATTTCACAAGAAAATGGATTACATAAAAAAGTTCACTTATAAGAAAATGGAAAAGTATTTTTGTTTGTTTGTTTTTGGGCCACAACTTGTGGTGCTCAGGGATTATTCCTGGTTCTGCTCCTGCCAAGAATGATATCTGAGAAAGTCAGGGATCGAACTCAGGTCTCATCCTGTTCGGCAGTGTGCAAGGCAAACACCCTATTGTTATGCTATCACTCCAGCCTCAACAATGTCTATTCAATACATTTTTTTTTCTTTGTATATTTATACTTAGTGGTTTTGTCTGGTATCTTAATATTAATTTGTAAATGAAGTAATATGGTTAAGTTTTAATGTTCGTTTTTAGTGTACAAGTTAACTGCATCTTCCCAACTATTCACTGTCTGTGTCACCTCTTCCTTCCATTGCTTAGCTTGGTGACTTTAGTTTTGTTTCAAAGTTTATGGGTTTGTTAGCATTTGTTACTATCTATTGCCTTACTATTTTTGGTTTGTTATCACTTGATACTATGTATTGCCTTGCTGTGTTTCTTTATATACTGCATGTGAGATTATCAGGTATTTGTCCTCCTTTATTTCACTTACTCTGAAAGCCTCTGTCTCTAGCTAGATTTTAGCAGAAGGCAAGATCTCATCTTTTCTTTGTTCAGCTGTTTTTTTCTTATTTTAGGGGGAGGGGCCTGTCACACCTGCCTGTGCTCAGATTTTTTTTCCTTGCTCCGTGCTCAGAGATAATTTCTCACCATGTTCAGGGACCATGTGCAGTGCCAGAGATTGTACCCTGTCAGCTACATATATGGCAAGATCCCTACCCACTATTCTATCACTCCAGCCAAAAGATCTTACCCTTTTAATAATTGCTATGTATATATTTGTGTGTATGTATATATATGTATGAAAAAAGGAACAAATAAAGAAGTAGTATATATAGATATTAGATATATCTAATTAGTATATCTAATTAACATATTAGAGATATTAGATATTAGGTATATATAGATATTCTGCTGTATATTAGTAGTGGTATATGCCACTACTTTATCCATTCACTTATTGTTGGACATTTGGGTTGTTTGCCTATCTTAGCTAGTGAATATGTGTTTGTATGTATGTATGTATGTATGTATATCATGCTAAGTTAATATTTTCTTATGTTCTTTGAATAGACTGTAAAGGAGTGAAATTTCTGTGTTGTGGAAATATTAAGTTTTATGTGAAATATTAATATCTTTTTTCATAGAGACTGAACTATGTGGCTTTCTCACTAAGGGGGAATGTACGTACCTTTTTCACTATATACACACTAGATTGGGTTGTTTCCCTTTTTGACATATGCCATTTTCACTGGATAAGATAATATCTTTTTTATATTTCTCAAAAATGATGACTATTAGTGTATGCACCCACATCAAGTGGCCTGAAGGATAGTAGCTAAAAGAGATCCAAATAAAAATACTTCAGGACACATCATCATCAAAGTGGTGAAAACCACAGATTCATAGAATACTAAAAGCAGCAGGATCAAAGAAGGAAATTATATAAAACAGAATGCCTTTAAGATTTACTGAAGATTTACCAAATGAAACATTCTGGGCCTGAAGATAGTGGTTGGATATATTTAAAAGAAAAAAATACCCTCAATGAAAGTAATGTTTTGAACACTTTTTTCAGCCAGACTCTAATTCAAATTTGGAGGAACACTATACAACTCTATGGATAAAAAGAGCAATTCAAGAACTTCATAGACCCAAAACCATATTCACAAGAAGAATTCAAGGGGCCAGATTATGTCAAGATGAATCCAACAAACATGCCAGACTCCTAGAGAATTATGGCACAAAACTTAATTACAAACTATGAGTATCAATGAGCTATATGCACTCAGTTAAGAGACACAGAGATATAGGATGGATCAGAGAATTGAACCCAATATTCTGCTGCCTGCAAGAAACACATTTGAATAGTCAGAGCAAACATGCTCAAAGTCAAAGGTTAGATGATGATTATTCAAGCAAACAACACCCTCATAAAGGCCAGGGTGACTATAATCATGTTATACATGGTCAACGTAAACTTCAGGTTTAAAAAGGTTATAAGAGAAGCAAAGGTCATTTCCTAATGATCAAGAGATATATAGATAGAAAAGAAACATATGTCCTAAATTTACACTCATGTATGCACCTAATAAGGGACTGGCAAAAAACTTAAAACAGTTGCTAAGGTTGCCATGTTCACACTGGGCCATCTCCATAGACTCACTCTTTTCTCTAATGCACTGTAAACCAAACCATAAAAAATTATGCCGGCCACACAGCAGAAAACTGGCTGTTTATGGAGGAGAGGATGGGGCACATTACCACCCTGCCAAAGCCATTTCTATTGTATCCATCACTCAGAATCACTGTTTTGCTAATGACTCTTCCTCAGCACTCCTGACTACGATTTCTTCGGATACACCAGTCAGACTTCAGACTTCAGATACACTTGTTTTGGGGATTATTGGAGTAATTGTGGGCACCTTCCCCTCCCCTGCTGAGAACACACCCCACAAAAGCCACAGTAACAAAAATAGTACTTTGAATTTGTAGACAACTTCATTTGTTTGCTACTGTTAACCTTATAGGAACACACCAATTTATCTGGATGGACAGCTAACAAGATCTTTCTAAACCTTCTGTCATTATATTAATGACTTCATTGAAGATACAGTAATTTTCACAAATGTGCTTACTACTGTACTCCTTTTTCTTTTTAAATTTTTCCTCTTTTATTATTTTTAAATTCTTTTTTTTATGAATAACTTTGCTCTCACTTATCTGGAAACATATTTACAGTCAACTGTCAACTATGTGATGTATTTTTTTAAAATAAAGTTTAGAAAACTGGGGGCCAGCGCAGTGGCGCTAGAGGTTAGGTGCCTGCTTTGCCTGCGCTAGCCTAGGACGGACCGTGGTTCGATCCCCTGGCATCCCATATGGTCCCCCAAGCCAGGAGCGACTTCTGAGCGCATAGCCAGGAGTAACCCCTGAGTGTCACTGGGTGTGGCCCAAAATCCAAAAAAAAAAAAAAAAAGAAAACTGATAATTGATTTGAAGAAAGATTAAAAGCAACATAATATTAGTTGCAGACTTGAACAGTACTTCAATAGATGAACTAGACAAAAGCTCAGTAAAGAAATACTACTTGATTTGCTTGGACAAGACCAGGAGCTCTTCATGCTGTGACCAAAGATTAACAGACCTCAGGACAAGGCTCAAGGAGCAGCTGTCTGTTCTGCGGGGCTACATGTGCTGCCCTCCCCACACACATCTACCCCTGCCTGAAAACCTGCTATGGTCTCTAGGCATCCCAGAGTGAAGGAAGATGAAAACTGCACGCAGGGTGGGTGACTTAAATAAAACTTTATTTACAAAAAAAAAAAAAAAAAAAAGAAAAGAAATACTTGATTTGAACAAAGAAATGGAAGAGTGTATGTATGTTTGTATATGTGTATTTGACTTTTGTTACCACTCCCCCCAAGCTCAATACATATTCTTCTCCATTGCATGTGGGACATTCTCCAAGACTGCATGTTCGGACATAAAACATACCTCGATGAAGTTAAGAGGATAGATATGTATCAAACATCTTTTCCAAAGTGAAAATAGAAGTTAATCACAAACAGAAATAGAGATTTAACTCAAACACCTGGAAACCAAACACTGTTGAATAGCTGTTGAACACTGTTGAACAACTAACTGTGGGTCAGAGAGAAAATCAAAATTCCTGTAAACAGACTATTGTGAAGATACTACTTACTAGAACTTGTGGGATGCAGCAAAAACAGTGTTGAGAAAAGTTCATAATGTTGCAAACATTTAGCAGGAAGGAAGAAAGGGTCTATGCGAATAATTTGACTACGCAACTTAAGAAACTGAAATGACTTATAAAAGGAGCCCAAAGCAAACAAGAGGAGACAAGTTATAAAACTTTGAGCAGAAATTAATGAACTGGAATCCAAAAAAGGAAACTGAAAGATCGATAAACCACTAGCAAGACACAAAGAAAGGGAGAGAGAATGCTAATATACCAAATCAGAAATGAAGGGGTGGGGCTGCAGTGATAGTACAGTGAATAGGATTCTTTCTTGCATGTGACCAATCTGAGCTTGTTCTCCACCATCCCATATGCCCCAAGAGTGATAATTTTAGCACAGATCAGGAATAACCCCTGAGTACTGCTGGATGAAGTCTCCCTCAAGAAAAGGAAAAATAAGAGAATCGGGGACATAACAACAGATAGCACTGAAATCAAAGTATCACCCGAGATTACTTTGAGAATCTTTATGCTGTGAAATGAGATAATCCTGAAGAATTAATTAAATTATTGGACTCATATTACCTTCCAGGGCTGAATCAAGAAACTGAAATACTTGAAAAGTCCTATAACTTTTGAAGAAATTTAAATGGTAATCAAAAGTTTCTTCTCAAAACAAAAGCCCCAGTTTAAATTAATTCATTGATGAGTTCTTTCTAACCCTTAAAGAAGGATATACAGCTGATTCTTTTCAGGCTCTTCCAGAAAGCTGAAGAAACAGAAACACCCTAAACAGTTTCTGTGAAGCAAATATTATCCTAATACCAAAAGTAGACAGAGACACCCCACACACACACACACACACATGACAATTATGGCTGATATCCCTGATAAACACTGATTCAAAGTTCCCCAGCAAAATACTAGCAAATAGAATATAACAGCCCATTAAAACTACCATACAATACGAGCAAGTGGTATTCACTCCTGGATGCAGCCTTGTTTAACATCAATCATTGTAATACACTATCAATAAAAGAAAAAATCCATATTATTTATCAGTAGATTTATAAAAAAACATTTGATAAGATCCAGCAATTATTCATGATAAAAAAACATTCAATAAAATGGGCAGCCAGGTGAAAATTCAAACACTGAACCACCCATATAAAATAATAAATAAAAGGTTAATAAAAGGTAATTGAAGAAAATACTCAACATAGCTAAAGACACTTAACCACAAGCCCACAGCAAACATTTTACTCTATAGGGGAAAAACTAAAAGCCTTCTAAGATCAGGCACAAGACAAGTTTGCTCACTTTCACCACTTCTGTTTACTGGAGGTACTTGCCATTGCAATCAGGCAAGAAAAAAAATACTAAGGATATCCCATAGAAAAGTAGGATATCAAGTTCTGTCTGTAGATGATATTGTATTTGGAAAATTTCTAAAGACTACAAAAACTCCTTGAAACATTAGATTTGTCTAATAAAGTATTGGGCTACAAAATAGCACACAAAAGGTCATGACTTCCCTATATGCATATGATGAAAGGTTTTTTTGGTTTTGGGGTTTTTTGTTGTTGTTGTTTTTGTAGTTTTTGGGCCACACCCAGTGATACTCAGCAGATTTCTCAGATGCTCAGCATATTTCTGGCTATGTGCTCAGAAATCACTCCTGGCTCGGGGGACCATATGGGATGCTGGGATTCGAACCAATCACCTTAGGTCCTGGATCAGCTGCTTGCAAGGCAAACACAGCTGTGCTATCTCTCTGGGCCCGCTTTTAAAAATATTTAAAAATGAGTCCCAGATACCCCAAGCCCTTACCAAGCTATTATGCTTTCTTTCTGTATTTCCAAAAGTGTATCCAGCAGTCTGTTTTAATTTCATGCATTCATAGTGACCCTTTGTTATCTGTACCTCAACTGTTGTTACAGCTCTTAACTGTAGAACCCTTCTGAGAGCCTCTCTGACTTTATTTTTTACTATTTATTATGAAAACATGCTATCACAGTTACTCTTCTGGTCCCCAACTTTTGACAATGCATTCCATTAGCAACTAAATCAAAAGAAATTCTCTGTTACACTTAGAATTCAAAGGTATCCAAAATCTACCTCCAGCCTACTTACGTTCTTCCTTTATCAAAGTGATTATGTTTTCCTACAAAATGCCAGGAAGTTTTCCAGCTTGTGCCTACCACTTTCCATGAATGCGTAAGATCATTATCCCAATATTTTCTCTCCTCCAAATATATTTCCTCCACATGTGTGGAATAATGTAATAAAAACTCCTGAAAGTTTTGAAATATCCAAAAAAAAAAAATAGAGACTACATCTCCTTACTCATGGATTGGGAAGATTAATATAATCAACATGTCAGTTCTCCAAGAAATACTATGCAGGATTGAACACAGTCCTTATGACATTTTTTCAAAGACATAGACCAAATAGTCTTGAAATTCATACAGAACAATAATAACCCTCACTCCCTGAATAACTAAAGCAATCTTTGGTGGAAAAGTAGATGGATTTCATCACTTTCCACAATTTCAGGCAATTGCAAAGCAGTTGCCATTAAAACAGCTTGGTGCTGGGTTAAAGACAGAATCTTAGATCAATAGATCAGAGTTGTATATACTTAAATACTTAATCTTCATAAAGAAGCTAAAAACATGATGTCAGGGAAGGAAAGCCCTTTCAACAAATGGTATTGGTTTTCAGCAACTGGTCAGCTACTTGTTAAGAAAAAATGAACTCAGACCTCTTTTGAATGCCATGTATAAATATCAAATTAAAATCAATTAAAGACCAGGATATTTGACCTTAACCTGTAAGTAACATAGAGGAAAATATAGGCAGAATTCTCCATGGTATTAAAGTAAAAGGCATCTTTAAGTATAAAGCACCATTGACCAAATATGCTATTAGTATGAGATAAATAAAAATATCAGAATAATGAAATGTTTTAGCCACTGAAACATATGGATAGAATAATGAATTCCTGTAAACAATGGAAACAGATTCAGTAGGAATCATGCCACTTGAGGGGCAAGTGGATAAGAAAAAGAGGAGGGGGCTCGGAGAGATAGCACAGCGGTGTTTGCCTTGCAAGCAGCCGAACCAGGACCTAAGGTGGTTGGTTCGAATCCCGGTGCCCCATATGGTCCCCCGTGCCTGCCAGGAGCTATTTCTGAGCAGACAGCCAGGAGTAACCCCTGAGCACCGCCGGGTGTGACCCCAAAACCAAAAACCAAAAACCAAAAAAAAAAAAAAAAAAAAAAAAGACAAAGAGGAGGCAATAACTGTGGTAGATGTAAGTGTTCAGTTGTTAGGAGGAAGGTGGTAAAATATTAAGTATGGAACCCTACCAGCAACAGTACTTTCAACCACTATGCACAAACAAAAGCAAAACCCCAAATAGTGCCTCTTGTGGAAGCATACTGATGTTTGGAACACAGTGGGGATAGGAGGTGGAGTGGTAGTTGGAGATTGGTGGAGGGAGGTGAACACAGTGACTAAAAATATATATACATTTTCTTATATACCAACTGGACATCTCTGTTATCTTCAGGAATTTGTCTATTTATCTTCTCTTTCCAGTTCTTGATGGTATTTTTTATTTTTAATCATGCTTTATACATCTGGAATGTTAACCCTTTATTTGATGCATGCCTTTATTTTTACCCAAGTTTCTTTACCCACACACAGAATTTTTGGTTTGATATAGTCCTATTTATTTACTTTGTTTTGTCAGTGGAATTAGATCATTAAACATCTCTATGGTCCACATAGAATTTCAATGTAGAATTCTGCCTGTTTCTGCTTTGATCTAATAGTTCTTTTCTCTTTGATCTAGATTGTTTGGTTGGAAAAAATGCTTGATACAGTCTTATATTTTTTTATTTTTCTTTTTTGTTTTGTTTTTCGGGCCATACCCATTTGATGCTCAGGGGTTACTTCTGGCTACGCGCTCAGAAATTGCCCCTGGCTTGGGGGGACCAAATGGGACGTGGGGGAGGGGAGATTGAACCGCGATCCTTCCTTGGCTAGTACTTGCAAGGCAGACACACCTTACCTCTAGCGCCACCTTGCCTGCCCCATACAGTCTTTTCTTTTCATGACTTTTTGAATCCTAGAATTTATCCTGGTATTATGGTCTATCCAGGAAAATGTTCCATGTGCATTGAAACTAAAGTGTACTTTGATTTTGATGGTGGAGTGTCTTTCATGTGTGTATTAATCTAAGTTCTTTCAGTTCCCCATTTAGGATTGTTTTATTATTCTGTCTTGCTAGTGATGAGATTGGATTGTTAGATTCTCACTAAGGCTGTTGCCATCAGTGCATCTCCTCTGATTTATCAACAATTGCTCCATGAATTTTGCTGTTCTTGATGCATATATTTAAATAATAGTTAAGTCCTCTGATATGTCGATTTTTACCCTAATATTGTATGTCCATCCCTATCTCTTAATACCTTTTTTTAGTTAGAACATTGTCTGATCTGATGCAACCTTAGACATCCCTGTGTTTTTAAGTATACCGTTTGCCGGTGTGGTTGTTTTCTTATGTTCCACTCTGAGCCTCCATTTATCATGAGAGCTCAGTGTGTCTCAAAAACAGCAGCAGCAGATTTAATGTACAGTCATCCCACTACTTTGTCTTTTTGATATAGGAATTTAATCCATTGACATTTAGAAAAAGTATTGATAGAAGGGATTTATTAATTTCTTAGGATTCAGGTTATATTTTCAAGTTGATATTATTCCTTTGGTTTTTTTTCTTATTTTATCAGCTTATATTTTGATCATTGCTGGTCCATTTTAATCACTACTCATGACTTTTAATTACTCCTCATTTTAAATCCACTACTCGTCATTTTATTTATTCATTTATTTATTTTGGGTTTTGGACCACACCCTGTGATGCTCACAGGTTACTTCTGGCTTTGTACTCAGAGATCACTCCTGGCTTGGGGGACCATATGGGACTCTGGGGATTGAACCCAGGTCCGTCCTGAGTCAGCCACATGCAAGGCAAATGCCCTACCACTGTGCCCCTCCTTGTCATTTTAATCACTCCTGTACCTGGAATGTCAGGGAGCGAACCTGGATTGGTCTGTATGGGCAACTTGCTAGGCAAACGCTCTACTGCTGTGCTATCACTCCGTCCCCATCAGCTTACATTTTGATATTGGCTTTCAAAATTGTGATTGTTTATATTTATGTCTTTTTAGTTCCTTTCCTAAATGCTTTTGCTTTGAGGTTATCCTGTTTGCATCTGCAGTTTTAATATTATTCCCCTTTTCATGATCAAAGTGCCTAAGTTGAGAGCTTAGTTCAATGTTTTTTTTTTTAATTTGTACTTCAATTTCACCCCATTTTATAACTTTTATGTATTTTTCTCCTACTGAATAGAATCTTTTTGGTTTTTATTTTAGTATTTTAGTATTTCCTCATAGGTTGGTTTAAGCCTGTGGGGCTGGAGTGATAATACTGGGCTTTTGATAGAATAGGGCTTTTGCCTTGTACTTGGCCTGGCAGACCTGAACTTGATCCCCCATCTCCCATATGATCCCCCGAGCATCCCAGGAAAAATGATTAAGTTGTAGAGCCAGGAGGAACCCCTGTTTGTGATTTAAAACAACAATTAAAAGCCTCAGCTAACATTCTTTGCTGTATTCTGTAGCTCTTTTATTTCTGTTTTGATGAATTTTTAAATATTTTCTATAAGTTTATTTGAATTTAATGATGGTGATGGTAGTTTCTATTGATTTCTTTGAGTTATTGAATATTGATAGTATTTTTGCTCTAAATTATGCAGGTACTTTAGAAAGTTCGGTTGTGATTGCCTTTCTGTTTTTGTCTCCATCCATTTAAGCAGCTTAATTGTCCCTTTCTTTTCCATTGTGCCTGGTATTATGTGAAGGCTGTAAATGGCAATACTAGTGTGAGTTCAACTGAGTAATCAATCAGGGCCTTATTTTATGTGTACAAACAGCTGGAGATTTGTGGTAACTGGTGCTCTGCCCATAGTCCGTTGCTCAGGATTCAGTTTCTGGAATCTGGCAACTGATGTAGAATTGGAGTCAGATCAGTGTGGGCAATGACTAGAAGTTGTAGTTATAATGCATTCCAAAATAGTTGTTCAGCAAACTGATCTCCACAGTTGCTGGGAGATTTTTGCATTTGCCAGTACTAATATTAGGATGTATGCTCTTAGCCATCTCATAGGAAGTTCACCTACAGATGTCTTCTGTCAATTGTGGCCTTCATGATGGGTGCTTAACGGTGACCTGGGACATCAGTATAGTATTCCTGTTGGCTTTTCCCAGCCCACAATATATTCCCCTTAGAGAATGCAGACATTCATATGTAGCACTTCTCTAAGTCCTGAGTTTTGTACCTTGGGGAAGCTCTCCTTGGTTTAAATTGGTGTAGGCTGCATACCTGTTGAGGGGAGCTCATTTGGAGTGTGGCTACTCTTAGCCATGGTCTAAAGCAGTAATACATTGTGCTAAATTTGGCCAATTCTCAGTCACTTTCCATCTCATAATGAAGCGTTATAGGACCTTTGCACTCAATGCCTTTCTTTACCTTGGAGAAAGTTTTCTTAGTTTTTGATTCAACTATGATTGTAAACTTGTTGAGCTCTGGCTACAAACCAGAGAGAGCTGGCTGCAGTCCATTTGGGGTTGATATCTCCCAGCCACGGCCTGGGACAGCTGCACACTGTGCTGGTCTAAGCCATTTCCCAAGCTCTTTCTCCATTATGATTATATACACAAAACTGATCCCCAGTGTACAACATTTTAGTTCACCACTTTGCACCACAGGGTGGCGTTTTAAGTCCATGCTGTATTGCCAGTTACTTTTCTATTTCTATTTCTACTTTGTCTCTCCCCATACCCTGAAAACCACTATTTAGTTCTGGTCACTGATATTTTCTAGTTATGCTTCACCAAATTTCCCTGATATGACTATAATCTTCAGGAGGCTTTTCTAGCCTCTAAGAATGTTGTGTTGGATTGTTATGTTTGCTTGTGTGATGATGCAGTAGTATTCTACACATTTTTTTTCTTTCTGTCCATCTTAGACTTTTACTATTTGATGTTGGTAAATCATGATTTCACAAGGAACTGGTTGTGATGGGGGAATAGACAGCTATCTCACTCAGACAGGATCTCAGAACAACAAAACTGATCAAAACCTAAAACTATAGCAGTGATGGGTAGGTGGAGAAGCTTGTGGGGGTATTTGCAATATTTTTGACTTATTCATATAAATTAAATAAGAAAGAAAAATAAACTCTTTTTGGACATGTTTTAACATGCATTTTAATCTCTACAATTTATACAGACAAAATGTTGTAAATGCTAGTTATTATTGAAGCTGGTACTTGGAGGTTAGTTCTTTTTTATGATAAACTAACTACATTTTTTGTAAATTACCTAAATTATGACTGAAAGCTCAGATTTGTAGTGAACATTAGAAACAAAATCCTTTCCTAAAATTTTTCATATTGTTAAACAACCTATTTGCTTGATTTCTTCTCTAAAAATGGTGATGATATAAAATGATGACTATAGAGATGAGATTCTTAGTAGACTGGGGAGATTGTTTTAAAAGATAGTTCCTGTGTTTTGTGTGCAGAAGCCCAGATTCAAACCCTTGAGGACTGCCAGATGTAGACTAAAAAAAAATCACTAGATTGCTCTGTGGTTTGTTTGTTTGTTTTGTTCTTTGGGCCACACCTGGCGCTCTCAGGGGTTATGGCTCTGCACTCAGAAATCACTCCTGGCAGGCTCGAGGGACCATATGGAATGCTGGGAATTGAACTCAGGTTCATCCTGGGCCTGCTGCATGTAAGGCAAATTCCATCTTACCACTGTACTCTCTCTCCAGCCTCAGATTGCTCTGTCCTTAATTTTATGTCATTTCACTAGTTTGACCTTGACTAAATTATTTTACTTTTAAATACTTGGATTTAGTTTTGTGTTTGTTTGTTTAGGGTTTTGGGGGCCACACCTTGAAGTTTACTCCTGACTTTACACTCATATTACTCCTGCCAAGATTGGGGGACTATATGGGATGCCAGGATTGAACTTGGGCCAGTCACTTGTAAGGCAAATGCTCTATCCACTATGCTCCTGCTCTAGTCCTTGTTACTTTTTTTTTTAATATTGAATTGTTTTAAGAATATAACCTTATGTAAGTATTTCAGATTGGTAACAAGTTTACATATATTATTGTTAATTTTATGTAGTATTCCATTTCTTTGACAGAGGCATAGGAAGTTTTGCTTCTTTACCTCCTGCAGAAACATTTTATCCGGTGACTTAATGATAGGAGAAGGCAATGAACAATGATTTCGAGTGCCTAAGTGCAAGAATCTTGGTTTGAGGGGAGGTGGAGAATCCTTAGAAGTAGTGCTTCTAACCTAGGATGGACCGCAGTTTGATCCCGCGGCATCATATATAGTCTCCCAAGCCAGGAGTAACCCCTGAGCATCACCTGGTATGGCCCCAAAACAGAACAAACAAACAAACAAACAAAAAAGCAATAGTACTTTTATTTGTTATCATTAAATTAGAAATATCATCCTAATGTGAAGATCTCATGATTATATATGTCAGTATATTATGTGTAAAGAAAGTCATGAAAATGAAAACTTTAAAAAATATTATATAGTATCACCACTCTATAAGGTAGTGCTTCTCAAATAGTGGGGTGCCCCCCAGGGGTGCGCAAAGCTTCATAAAAGGAGGCACGTTTGACTTCAGCAAACACTGTCATAACAAGCTAAGCCCCTGTGTTTATGTCTCTGGATGTCTCTGGAGCTGAGAGTTGCTGTGTCCTGCTTCAAACCCCGCTTGGAAAAGCTATGCATTGCAAAACGTGCTCATTGTAGCCATTAATCCAGGCATCACCTCTGATTAAAAAATTAGCTCAAATTATTTTATATATTTTTGTTTTACAGGTTAAAGTGTTTTTAATAAAGATACTATTTACAGTCATGCAGGAATCACAAAAATGTTTTCTTCTTCCTAGGGGGGCATGGCAGAAAATAATTGAGAAGCACTGCTATAAGGGAATATTTTGAAATTCAGCCTTCATAAGAATAAATTACATATTACACTTAGATATATATTTATATATACTGCTATACAGATAATAGTCATTAAAATTTAAACAATATTTTCTTTTCTCTAAAAACACAGCTCTTCTAATTCATTAAGGGAAAAAATAATATACATTTGTTCCTTGTAATTACTTAAAAGCTAATCTGAATGAAAACATTTTTGAGAAAGCTTTGTATGTTTGAATTAAACATTAAATAATAAGTATAGTGACTGTACTATTTTAACCATATATTATACATTTTAATTTTATTTATTTATTTTTAAAACTTTCTTGATTGCTGATTGGTTTTTGGCTCACACCCAATGGCACTCAGCGGTCACTCCTGGCTATGCACTAATATATCGTCCCTGGCAGGCTGGAGGACCATGTGGAATGCTGGGAATCGAATCCGGTCCCTCCCCGGGTCTGCGGCATGCAAGGCAGATAGATGCCCCACAGCTGAAGTATCTCTCCAGCCCCATTTTTATATGTTACTGTAATGTGATATGTAAATTCAGTTTTACATTATAAAGTATGGGCATTATTAGAATGATAATTTTAACAAGGATCATGCTTTTCTCAGATTTTCTGTGTGAATTTGGAAATACTACTTCCAAACAGGAGATAAGAGGAAGCTATAGAGTAAACAACAATCTTGATGGAAGAAATAGTAGGGTTCAGAGAGCTAGTGCAGTGATTAGGGTGCTTGCCTTGCCCATGAATAGCCCGCATTTATTTTCCAATGCTGCATATGATCCTTCAAGCTCTGCTAGGAGTAAAGCCTGAGCATTCTGCTTATGATCCAAAACTAAAAGATAGTAATATTTTTGATTTGCATAATGGTTACAAGTTTAGCTCATGATTTTTTGTTTTGTTTTGTTTTTTGTTTTTGGGTCACACCCGACAGCACTCAGGTGTTACTCCTGGCTCTATGCTCAGAAATCACTCCTGGCAGGCTTTGGGGGACCATATGAGATGCCTGGATTCGAACCACCGTCCTTCTGAATGCAAGGCAAATGCTCCACCTCCATGCTATCTCTCGGGCCCCTAGCTCATGATTTTTTTTTAACAAAATATGTTAAAAATAAAATGTGTTGGCCTGGAATGATACCACAGGGATAGGTACTTTCTTTGCCTATGACCTACTCAGGTTCCATTGCTGGAATCATATATATACCTCTAGTACAACTAGGAGTAAGCCCTAAGAACGCAACACCAAAGGTAATTAAATAAAATATCTCAATTTTATTTTGATTTTGGGGTTTGGGGCCACACTCTTGGCTCTGTGCTCAGAAGTTACTTCTGGCAGGCTCAGGGGACCGTATGGGATGCTGGGGATCGAACTCGGGTCGGCTGCATGCAAAGCAAACACCCTACCCACTGTAGGGCCCAAAGTATCTCAATTTTAGCATTGGCTTACAAAATTGAGAAGGCCGAACAGTGGGAAAAACTGGGGATTAGAGATTGAGGGGAGTTAATGAAGTAATAGATTAGAGTAAAATAAGAATAGAAGTTCATGGATGGTATCGGGCTTTGATGATGGTGAGATGTAGTTACTTTGAATGTTGAAACTGTTGGGGCCGGGAGGTGGCGCAAGAGGTAAGGTGCCTGCCTTGCCTGCGCTAGCCTTGGACGGACCGAGGTTCGATCCCCCGGTGTCCCATATGGTCCCCCAAGCCAGGAGCGACTTCTGAGCGCATAGCCAGGAGTAACCCCTGAGCGTTACCGGGTGTGGCCCAAAAACCAAAAAAAAAAAAAGAAACTGTTGTAATTATGTTAGATAAATGAACTAATTAAACATTTTAAATATGTATATTGTCTTATTTAACTCAGCATTGTGAAGTATTCATAGTATTCTTTATACTCTTTTATTTTTAAAAGATATGTGAAGTTATAAATCTATAATTATAAACAAAGTCAACTTTAAATACATTCTCTTCCTGATCCACATAATAGTCATATCATGGTATTCCTAACATTGCTTTTCTTTGCTCAATATTTAGGGGTTTTTCCAAGTTGCCTAACATTTACTTTATAAACTGGAAACATTTTAAATAGATCAACATAATATTAGAGCTAGGCACTAAACATATATTTTTCTGATTAAGCTTTAGAACAACCATGTGAAAGTATAGATTATTGACGCCAGAAAGAGCTCAAAGGTCTGGAATACATGGTTTGTGTGCATGATTCCAGGTTGGTCTCTAGTACCTGAAACTCCCCTAAGTACGAAAAGGGGCAAAATCCCGAGCAGCACACAGAAACTGCCTCCAGTATTAATTACCACATATGATCCAAAGACTCAGGGAAAGGAAAATAAACAAACAGATTGTTATTCTGATTTTATATTGCTATTCATAGTTTAAGAACCTGAGGGATAAAGGTAGAACTGGATTAAAATTTAGCTCCAGAAAACAGAGACATAGTACTGGGATTAAGGTGAATGCCTTGCAGGCATCTGAGCCCAATTCTACATTTCACACCATGTGATTTTTTTTGGATCATTTCTGAGTGAAATCCTGGAAGCCACAGATATCACTAGGTATGGCCCGTGAAGCAGAGTAAACTTAGGTTGTCTTCAGTACTGCAGAGCCTTAGTAGTATTGCAGGCTGGGCACCTTCATTATAACACTGAGGACATTACATATAGGAGTTATTACTTAATATGTTTGAATACCTTTTATGTAGCCCCATATACAGTCTCCTTTTAATAAAAAGGAAGATAATTCTGTTTTGAGAAGACATATGAAAAAAAACAAGCTAATTTATATGCCTCATTTTATCTTTTATCTAGAAGAATTGGCATTCAGATTTATGTTTAGCGTCATAACAATTATAGATTCTGTATTTAAACATATTCTCTTGTTCTCTCTCCACTCAGATGTGCTCAGGACTTATTACTGACTCTGTTCAGGGATTACTCTTGGGAGTGCTCAGACATTTATGTGGTACTGGGAATTAAACTTGGGTTTGCGGTATTCAAGATATTTAATAGTGAATATCTTACCAGATGCCCTATCTCTTTGGCTTCATGAGCATATTCTTAAGGTCCCAGTATTTTGATATTTTAGTACAAAAATGTATGAATTTTTTTTTAGAAGCTAAGCTTTATGAAAATTTACACCTTTTCTCTGAAACTTTTTTTAAAAGATGCTTTTAAATATGTGTTATTACTTCCTTATACACACATGCTTTCTAAATATATGCCTGGGAAATAAATCATCACTTGCTTGAAAATAATTATAATATTTAGGGTTGGAACACCAGATAGAACCTTCTGTCTAGATTTTTGTTTGCTTTCTGGCAGTGCTCAAGGGTTGTTTTTGTCTCTGCACTCAGAAATCATTCTTGGTGGGCTCAGGGGACCAATGGGATGCTGGCGAACCATCCTGGGTTGGCTGCTTTCAAGGCAGTGCCCTACCCTCTATACTACTCAGGTCCCTTGTCTATCTAGATTTTTTTAATATAAAAATTTTCTCTGTGATCAAGAGCTATCTTAAAAAGGCACTTAGTGCATTTATACTATATTTTAATGCCTGACATTGGTTTTATAAGATAATAAAGCTTCTTTGTAAAAGTCATTTGAGGTTAGATTTGTTTTGCCTAAATTTAAAAGTTAATATTTGCATGCTGAGTAATAGAGAGAAATACTGGGGGCCAGAGAGATAGTACAGATAGTACAGAGAGTAAGGTGTTTGCCTTCATGTGTCTTATCTGGCTCAATCTCTGGCATCCATATGGTATCTTGAGCTTCCCCCTGAGTGATCTCTAAGTGTAGAGTCAGAGAAAGCCCTAAGCACTACCAGGTGTGGCCCCAGATTTAAATTTAAAAAAGAAACAGGAATGCTGACAGTGCACTATTCTTTTTTTAGTGAAATAAATTTTATTTAGAAAATATGAGGCAGGAAGGAGAAAAAGAGAAAAGTACATTTAAGAGGGAACACAACAGTCTTTTCCAGAGGCGAGAAAGTCCCGCAAAGTAAAATAAATTATACATCCCAAATTGAGATGTGGATTACCTCAGAATGGAAATGCAGCCCATATGCTTTTGCTAAGTTGGTTTTACAGGCATTTTCCCCAACTGTGTCCACTTTGAGATTTCTATGTAAATAAGATGTTCTTCTACAGCATTATCCAGGGGAAAAGGCTTTGAACTTTTTGTGGCCTTTTTTGTTTTATTTGGTCTGTGTTTTGGTAACATCTACTGTGCTTTGGGCTTACTCTTGACTGAGTTTAGAGGTCAGCTCTAGCAGGGTCAGGGACCATTGTGGTGCTAAGCATTAAACCTGGGCTAGTTCCATGCAAGGTAATCACCTTCCTACATTGTTCTACCCTCTTACAGCTTTTCATTCCTTTGACTATCTCCTCCCCCTTCTCTGGGCTGGCTGGCATTGCAGCAGCTCAGGGGCCAGTTAGTCTAAGCAGTTGTGCTTCTGTATCCACAAAGGAGTCTGGCCCTTAATGCCTTTGGGCTACTCTAGAGCTGGTGACAAAACAATTTCATTAGATCACATCTTGGTTTCACTGCTTTCAGAGAGTCAGTGCTAAGAATCCCCTACAGACCTGGAAGCTTCAGAACCACTTCATCTACAGTGAATTTATTTAATTTCACTTTAGTTCTACAAAATAGATGTGTGTGTGTGTGTGTGTGACAAAAACTCAAGTAATGAAACCTGTGTAACTTTTCTCCTTTCCTTCTGCATACCATGGAGCCATGTGGCAAGGAAGAACCATGCTGAGCTGATAACCAACCCAACAAAGACACTGCTTGTAAAGTAGAGGGCTGTTCTGCTGAAAGGCAGTGCAGCCTACAAGCATTACCCATTACTGGCCAGCACACATTACCCTTGTCACATGGCAGGACTTACTTTCTCAGAGCATTTTTTATGCACAAAGTCATGGCTTCCTTTGTAGATCACTTAAAAGGTAAGATCAGGCTAAGCCTACCAGAAAGTCAGCCCCAGACTGAAAGACCGAAAGAATCAGGCAAAACCAGTCTTTTCAATTCAGGCAGAACCTTTGTTTCTAGGTTATGGTACCAAAACCCCCCTGTGCCCCTTAGGGAAAGGGAGAGGGAAAGAGGCAGATGGCCCAACTAATGGTACATTCGAAGAACAAACTTTGCCAAGTGTTTTGGAGGGAACCCCAAAACTTATTGGGCCTACTCAAGGAATCTTTATCAATGTACAGTCGGTCTCTTGGCCATGTGGAAGTACTGCACCTTCCTCTACTTCCAGTCCAGTATGTACCAGAGCCAGCCACACACAGCTGCAGTGGAGCAGCCCCCCCGCCCCCACCATTGCAGTGCATGTATATCATGTGCTCATTCTCTAGGAGCTCATGCAGGAGCCTCACAGCCTGAGGCAACAGCTACACATGGGCTACAGTGCTCATATCTTGGGTTGGCATCCAGGTGTAGGCCAAACCTTCCTCCTTATATAGTTTCATCAGCATATTAGCAGTCATGCAGTCTTGGTAGCAATTGCAACCCAAAGAATTCTGTAGAATATCCTTATCTGTCTGGAAATTCATTACTGCTGTGACCTCCAATTCATGTTCCAGTCTGATGGTTATATGTTCCACTTGGTGGGGTTAGCTTCCCAGCCAGATATTTAGTAGAATTCTTGAGTAATGCGTGGCTTAGTGGGCTGTGATTTTTTAAAATAGAAGTCTCCCGTGTGCTCTTTGTTGTGCCCACTGACTTCGATTTAGTGTCCTATTGGGAGACAATAAACCATCCACCAAGTTGTTTTCATCCTAAGAACAGCAGCGGACATGGTGAGGCCCATAGCTTTCCCAGGAAAACTCTCCCAGAAGAATCAAGCTTTCGCTTCAAGAACTTGAACCAGAACTTGTCCACACAGACCGGCTCTGTCCCATTGGTCATCGCCTCCTTGGGTGCCAACTTTCCCTCTCCGAGCCAGAGGCCTGGATCTGGCACAGCACCAGTGCCCCAGCACCTTTTGTCTTGCCCGCTGGCCTCAGGCGCATGGCCCCCTGCAGATCCAACTGTGCACTATTATAGTTTCTTTTGGACAGAGAGTTTCAAGAGATTCAGGAATGTTTTATATTTCTTAGAAAATAAGCAAATTTCTTTTAAGAGTTGTTTAATAGTTGGTTAGTAAAAATAGGAAAGAATCTATATGAAAGAGTTAGATACTATCAAAGAATAGTATCAGTTTAATGTTTGTGGGAATCAGTTATTAGGGTGAGCATCTAATGAATATCTTAATGCCTAGAGTTTTCCTTCTTGTATTATCTAGAAAGAGAATTATATAGAAATTGCTTCCTAGAACAATATTATTGAAAACACCAAAAATCCTGCCTGTATGTAATTCTATCCCCCCCCCTTAAAGAGGTTTTTGTGTTATCAAGACAGATACATTAATTTTAGTACCTTTTCTAAAATGTTTTAACCAAATTTATGGACAGGAAATTTTTTTTTTTTTTTTTTTTTGGTTTTTGGGCCACACCCGGCAGTGCTCAGGAGTTACTCCTGGCTGTCCGCTCAGAAATAGCTCCTGGCAGGCACGGGGGACCATATGGGACACCGGGATTTGAACCAACCACCTTTGATCCTGGAACGGCTGCTTGCAAGGCAAACACCACTGTGCTATCTCTCCGGGCCCGGACAGGAAATTCTTAATTAATTTTTGTTTGTTTGTTTGTTTTGGAGCCACACATAGCGTTGCTCAGGTTATTCCTGGCTCTGCACTCAGAAATCACTCTGGTAGGTTCTGGTGACCATACGGGATGCCAGGGATCAAACTCAGGTTGGTTGTGTGCAAGGCTAACACCTACCTATTTGCTCTCGCTCTGGCCCCTTAAGATAGAATATTCTGTTTTCATGTTTTCTTTTACATTTTATATTTGGTGGACTGGTTGTTTCTGTTCCCTAGCTCTATTTTTCCCTCTATCTATTTGGTTATCTTTATTATCATTATTACTTTACCACTATTCATTTAACCTTGGATGCTTAAACTAGGGCATTTACTTCTGAATGAATTTGTAATAGGCTAGAGATTTACAGTTTTGTAGCTATATTTTAGATTTTCTACATAATCATAAATTATGACATTTCAGCATTGAAGAAAATTCAAAGTATTAAATATATTACTAGTTATAATACTTAAGGAAACAATGTAAAACCACAGGGATTTTTTTTACTGGTATGAATGTTATAAATTTAAGTCATTTTCACCACTCCAAAATAAAATATATTTCCCTTGTCAGTTTTAATGCATTTACTTGTAGAAAATTAAGGTCTTATGCCTAGGGGTGCGGCTCTTGTACAGCAGCCTGCCTTGCATGCATGAGGCCACTGCTGATATAATCACTTGTATTACCAAGCATGGGACATCCAGGATTGGAGAGATGGTAAGGAGGTTATAGGTGCTTGCCTATCACGTAGCTTACCTGAGTTTGATTTCTGACATCATGTGTGGTTTCCCCAAGCACCTGCCAGAAGTAGGATCTGAGCATAGCTGGGTGTGACCCCAAAACTAATAGAAAACAAATATGATACTCTCCTTCCATTGCATCCCAGTATTGAGCAACTTCTAGCCATCACTGCAGCCAGGTGTGCAAGTCTCCCAACCAAGTGCTCAGCCAAATATGAGATAACCACAGTCAAGCATATGACTTTCAGTGAACATTGCAGCCAAGTTTGCAAACACAGGGGTCTCAAACTCAATTTACCTGTCAGTAGTAAGCCTTGAACATTGGGGGGTGTGACCCAAACAACTAAAACAAAACAAAACAAAACAAAAAAAGATTCCTCTAGGGCAGGGCCACAAGATGCGAGTTTGAGACCCCTGCAAGCCCAACTTTCTGATACCAGACATGACAACAGTAACAACAGTAATAAATAAAGGGATGAACAAAAGATCATACTGTGGTTTCTTAAGAAATTTTTTAAAGGAATGTATTTGTTTATTGTCATTTTATGAAAACAATACTCAGAGTGTATTGGTCACAGTCGATCAAATTTACTATTTTCTCTATTCAAAAATGTAATCACGAAATGTTTTTTATGTAGTGTCAAAAAATTCAGGAATTTCTGAAATATTTAAACATAGAGTGAACCAGTAATTCCTCTCCTTTTAGTGTACTATTTATTTTGTTTTGTTTTGGGGTCACACTTGATGGTGCTAAGGGATTACTACTGGTTTCTGCACTTAGAAGTTGCTCCTGGCAGGCTCAAGGGATAAAAAGAATCTTCTTTTTCCTTTTTCCCGTATGGAAAATACATAGGGGATACTGGGAATTGAACCCAGGTTGGCTGTGTGCAAGGTAAATGTCCTACCCACTGTGCTATCACTCTGGCCTCTCCTAGGTATGCTCTTAAGAATAAAGAAATCAAGGGCCGGAGAGATAGCATGAAGGTAAGACGTTTGCCTTTCATGCAGAAGGTCATCAGTTTGAATCCCGCTTCCCATATGGTCCTTCATGCCTGCCAGGAGCAATTTCTGAGCATGGAGCCAGGAGTTTCCCCTGAGCACTGCCGGGTGTGACCCAAAAACCACACACACACACACACACACACACACACACACAAGAATTAAAAAATGAGAATTTAAACAGTATGGTTCTGACACACACACACATACACACACACACACATGAATAAAAAAATGAGAATTTAAATAGTATGGTTCTGAGCATGGAGCCAGGAGTTTCCCCTGAGCACTGCCGGGTGTGACCCAAAAAGCACACACACACACACACACACACACACACACACACACACACAAAAGAATAAAAAAATGAGAATTTAAACAGTATGGTTTGGAGAGTTAGTACCAGATGTAAGTAAGGCCTTTTCTTTAACTCTACTTTGAACATTTCAGGGGTCAGTCCTGATGCAGAGCCAGGAATAGCATATTCCAAAGAATCACATTCCAAAGAATGTGGTCCAATTTTTCCTCTGCCCTCCACTAACAGAATTTAAACCATTTGGACACAAATATTCACAGTAGTTGGGCCGGAGAGATAGCATGAAGGTAAGGGGCTTACCTTTCATGCAGAAGGTCATTGGTTCGAATGCCAGCATCCCATATGGTCCCCTGAGCCTGCCAGGAGCAATTTCTGAATGTGGAGCCACAAGTAACCCCTGAGGGCTGCTGGGTATGACCCCCTCCCCCCCAAAAAATATTCACAGTAGTCAAAAGAGGAAATACCCAAATATTTAATTAATGAGTGGCTTTTTAAAATGTTCTGATCATTCAATTGAATATGATTTGAGTATTTCTAAAAAGAATACCCTGTAATGTATGCCAGCTTAGACCTGGAAGCCAGACACAGGATCACATGATTTTTGACCAGGATCATATAAAATATTTAGAATATTAAAATTCATAAAAAGCAGATTAGTCGTTCAGTTGCAAGGAGTAAAGAGAACCGAGAGCCACCGTTTTATGAGTACTGTAATTCTTTGGAAAAAAGAATTCCCTTGGCTATAAAACCAATTGAGGTTAAAAGCCTGATCAAATTTCTGTTTCAAATTATAAAAAAAACGAAATTATTATTATTATTATTATTTTTTTTTTTTTTTGGTTTTTGGGCCACACCGGTTTGACGCTCAGGGGTTACTCCTGGCTATGCGCTCAGAAATCGCCCCTGGCTTGGGGGGACCATATGGGACGCGGGGTGATTGAACCGTGGGCCGTCCTTGGCTAGTGCTTGCAAGGCAGACACCTTACCTCTAGCACCACCTTCCTGGCCCCAGTACTAGGTTTTCTTTTGGAAGCTATAAAAATACTGCTTATTGAACTGATAGTGTACAGTATTGTGAATCTAAATTTCCCTGAATTGTACATGCTTAAATATAGTTAATTTTTGTTATATTAATATCATCCTAATAATAATGAGTAAAAAGATTTATTATTACCTTTTAATTGGTTCTTTATAAAAGAAAGCAGGTTGTTATATTAAGTTCATGCATATGTAGTCTGTTTAATTGCACTTGGAGCTAATATTAAAAATGCTTTTAGTTACAAAAACTGAATCTTGTTCGTGGATTGAATTTCTCAGTGATAAGTATTCTTGAAATTTGTTTGAGCATTTTTCTTTTTGATACAGTTCCTTATGTATGCTGAGTTGATTGTTTTTGCATCAGTTTTTGTCTAGTTCTGAGTGAAATGCTACTTTTTAAATCACTGATAATGCTTATAATATAAGTTAATAAGGAGAGGTTTTTTCAATAGTTTTGTTCTGCTCTTCTTCTCTAAGTACTTATTAAGAAGTATGTTGTTAGCTGGGGCGGGGGAGCAGGTGGCGCTAGAAGTCAGGTGACTCGGCCTTTCAAGCGCTAGCCAAGGAAGGACCATGTTCGATCCCCCAGCGTCCCATATGGTTCCCCCAAGCCAGGGCGATTTATGAGTGCTTAGCTCAGGAGTAACCCCCTGAGCATTCAAACAGGTGTGACCCAAAAATTAAAAAAAATGTCTGTTGTTAGTTCATAAGCGTTTGGAAATTGAGTAAATTGTGCTTATTTTTATGAGGGATTAGAAACTTAAAGTGTGGGCCGGTGAGGTGGCGCTAGAGGTAAGGTGTCTGCCTTACAAGCACTAGCCAAGGAAAGACCGAAGTTTGATATGGTCCCCCCAAGCCAGGGGCAATTTCTGAGCGTTTAGCCAGGAGTAACCGCTGAGCATCAAATGGGTGTGGCCGAAAAAAAAAAAACAAACATAAAAATAATTTAAAAGTGTATCCCTTTAATCTTGGTTTCTCCATATTTTACCAATTTCAGAGGATTTGTTGGAGGGCATTTTGTTGAAATCAAATTATGTTATCAGAGAATTCACTTGCTTAAAAGTGACTAAGATAAACTAAGCTTCATGGTACTCAGGACTAAGCCCTGAACACTGCTGGTGTGGTCATCCAAAAGCCAAATAAAACATTTTTTTAATTGCTTTTATTTAAGCACCCATGGTTACAAAATAGTTCCACTGTTGGGTTTCAGTCCATTCAATGCACACTGTCCTTCATCATTGCTTCCTTCCTGCACCAATATCTCCACAAAACATTTTTAAAAGGATGGTCAGTGAAGTGGTTCTTTATGTATCCGTTTTAAGTAAAAATAAAAGACTGACAGTATTGATGATACCACTTATGTGAAAGAGACACAATGCAAGGGAACAAAGAGAAGCAAACAAAACAAACCTGACCACTCAGAACATAGAAAAAAGGCAGGAAGAGAGAGACAAGGATGGAGGAATACAATACAATTGAGCAAACTAATGTTATTGCACAGCTATACACTAGATGAGAATAATATGGGATTAAGGAATTGAAAATCTTGTTGTATAGAGGTATAGATAGAAACACAGGTATTGCTACATACCAAAGAGGATGCAAAATGATCCACATATATTACCTTTGATTGTTATAGAAAGCTGTGAACCACTAGTTTAGTTTTCATACTAAAATAAGTTCATACTGTATGAAAATAAATACAACTAAAATCAGCAGAGAGAAAAGTGGGGGGTAGAATTTGGGAGGGAAGAGACATGACGTGAGAGAACTGTGCTATTAGCTGTAGAGGTAGTGTTAGGAACTCATTGCATTTTTGACATACAGAAATAGGTTTATGTGCAGGTGTTTATTTTTATGTGTGTGTGTGTGTTTATTTTTAATGTGCATTGAAAGGACCTAGAAGCACAGATACCTTTGTAAGCAAGGAGCACATTTGATGCACTGGTTTCTAAATACCATTTCTCACTAAATTAGTGTTCCTTGTAGAAGAGGGCTAGAAAAGGAAAACGGATCACAAACTTGTTATATTTTGTACTATAAATAAGGCAAGGAACTGCTTACGGAATGATTGTGTTATTTTGAAAGGATATAAAACTGGTGTGAAAAGGTCCCTATTAGATCTAGAGAGAGTACAGGAAAAGGGAAAAAGAAAAGATTCTCAGGGGACTGGTGCGGTGGTGCTTAGAGGTAAGGTGTCTGCCTTGCCAGCGCTAGCCTAGGACGGACCGCCTTTCAATCCCCCGGTGTCCCATATGGTCCCCCAAGCCAGGAGCGACTTCTGAGCGCATAGCCAGGAGAATAACCCCTGAGCATTACTGGGTGTGGCCCAAAAACCAAGGGGGGAAAAAAAAGAAATAAAAGAGATTCTCAAATTCTCATTGGCTAATTTCGGGAACAATTTTAGCATTAGAATTAGTACCGTATTTTCCTGTGTGCTTGTCAAATAGTAGGTCGCACCCTAATGGGAGGCTCCATAAAGGGGGGCGCGTTTAACCTCAGCAAACACTGTCATAAAAGCTAAGCATCGTGTTTATGTCTCTGTATGTCTCTGGATCTGAGAGTTGCTGTGTCCTGCTTCAAACCCCGCTTGGAAAAGCTATGCATTGCAAAACGTGCTCATTGTAGCCATTCATCCAGATATCACCTATAATTAAAAAATCAGCTCAAATTATTTTATATATTTTTGTTTTGCAGGTTAAAAATTTTTTAAAATAAAGATACTATTTACAGTCATGCGGGGGGGGGCGCAGAATGTTTTCTTCTTCCTAGGGGGGCATGACAGAAAGTAATCGAGAAGCACTGGTATAAGATGACGTTTTAAGCCATGAAAAACTTCTTAAAAGTCGGGGGTCGTTTTATACGCCTATGCTGAAACTTACTCCAGCTTCGGGGACCAGTGATCCACCCTCCTCTTACCACTGGCATCCCTCTGGGGTGTGTGTGTGTGTGTGTGTGTGTGTGTGTGTGTGTGTGTGTGTGTGTGTGTGTGTGTGTGTGTGTGGTCTTATATGCCTCTGTGTGTGTGTGTGTGTGGTCTTATATGCCTATGCTGAAACTTACTCCAGCTTCCAGTGTGTGTGTGTGTGTGTGTGTGTGTGTGTGTGTGTGTGTGTGGTCTTATATGCCTCTGTGTGTGTGTGTGTGTGTGTGTGTGGTCTTATATGCCTATGCTGAAACTTACTCCAGCTTCCAGTGTGTGTGTGTGTGTGTGTGTGTGTGTGTGTGTGTGTGTGTGTGTGTGTTCCTGGCAGGCTGGGTGGGGTGGGGGGGACCATATGGGATGCCAGGATTCAAACCACCATCCTTTAAAGCCCTACCTTCATGCTGTCTCCCTCTAGCTGTCATGTTAATCACTGCACCCTCCAGCCAGCTGCTCTTGGAGGAGCCCCCACTTCTTGCTCTCACTGTAGATCACAATTAAAAAATTAGTCACTCTTTACAAATGACAAATGTAAAATGATTGTTGCCACTCCAAAGCCTAGCTTTATTAAATATATACTGCTAACCTCTGAGGTTCCTACTCTTTTTCTCTTATGTTTTTTAATTTCCATTTTGTGTGCGTTAAAAGAGAGGTAAGTAGTCTTATGTGGTGAATATAGCCCAAACCCTATATATTTTTTTCTTTTTTTTCTTTTTTTTTTTTTTTTTTTTGGTTTTTGGGCCACACCCAGTAACGCTCAGGGGTTACTCCTGGCTATGCGCTCAGAAGTTGCTCCTGGCTTGGGGGACCATATGGGACACGGGGGATCGAACTGCGGTCCGTCCAAGGCTAGCGCAGGCAAGGCAGGCACCTTACCTTTAGCGCCACCGCCCGTCCCCTTTCTTTTTTAATATAATTTTTTTGTTTTTGTTTTTGGGCCACACCCGGTGGTGCTCAGGGGTTACTCCTGGCTGTCTGCTCAGAAATAGCTCCTGGCAGGCACGGGGGACCATATGGGACACCGGGATTCGAACCAACCACCTTTGGTCCTGGATCGGCTGCTTGCAAGGCAAACGCCGCTGTGCTATCTCTCCGGGCCCTTTAATATAATTTTTATTTTAGTTATAGTGGCTTACATATCATTCACAGTAATATTCCAGGTACATATTTACATTGAATTAGGGGGATTCCCACCACCGAATTGTCCTCCCACAACCGCTCCCATCCTGCCTCCCATATCCTCCACTCTCCCCCCTCAGGGGCTGCTAGAATGCGTGGTCCCTTCTGTGTCTAGTTTATTACTTAGTGGTCTTATAGCTGTTTGGTCTTGGTGACTCCATTACTGCCCCCCCCCAATTGGGAGGCGGGACTAGAAAGTTCAAGTTATGTGGTTTTGCAAACCCTATATTTTAACAGGAAAAGTAGGGGATTGTCTTATATACCCAGTCGTCATACACGCTTGAAAATAAGGTAGTTGAAGGGAGATTACAGGACACTTTTTTCATACAGCCTATACTACTTTGATGGTTCTCTGAACATTGCCAGGAATAATCTCTGAACACTTCTAGGTGTGGAGCAACCCTTCTACCCCAGAAATATTAGGAGTACAGATTTAAATATTCAGAGCCTAGATGAATAAATAAATGGGAGAGAATAGGAAAAGGTTACAGTTGAATAAATGCCAACTAACACATGTAGAAGGAATAACAGAATTTAGAGACTCTAATAATAGTCAGTCATCAGTAGCTGCTAAACTTTGAGTAAATACCAGTTTGTATAGCTCTAAAGTTTTCTTCTATGAATTATTAATTTGTTAAAATAAAAATTAACTTCAAAGTGATTTAAATTTAGTAATTTAATTTGGTGTGTTTTCTGTTGGGGGGCTACAGATGGCTATACTTAAGACTTACTCCTGTCTGTACTCAGTGTTCCTCTTGGCCAGGCAAGTGCCTAACCATTGTACTATTGCTCCAGACCTTAGTAATCCACTTTTTTTTTTTTTTTTTTTTTTTTTTTTGTGGTTTTTGGGTCACACCCGGCAGTGCTCAGGGGTTACTCCTGGCTCCATGCTCAGAAATTGCTCCTGGCAGGCACAGGGGACCATATGGGACGCCGGGATTCGAACCGATGACCTTCTGCATGAAAGGCAAACACCTTACCTCCATGCTATCTCTCCGGCCCCAGTAATCCACTTTTAATAAGAAAGCAATATTAATATCACTGTCAGTGTGACAGTGTAGCTCCTAATTTATGAATTAGGCTTTACAGTCACATCTGAATTCTTGCCTCAATTTTTATCTACTTCAATTAAAAAAGATCAATGCAAGGTAACACTTTATTTAAGATAATTATCTTTTTTCTGTTGTTTTGTTTTTTGGGGCCACATGCAGTGACGCTCTGGCATTACTCCTGGCTATGCTCTCAGAAATTGCTCTTGGCTTGGGGGGCCATATGGGATGCCAGGGGATCGAACCGTGGTCCACCTTAGGATAGCGTGTGCTAGGCAGATAGATGCCTTATGGCTTGTGCCACCGCTTTGGCCCCTAAAATAATTATATGTCAGAAAAAGCTCAAACTTGTGAAAAACAGGCAAAACAACTTAATTTTATTTATTTTGTTTGTTTTGGTTTTTGGGCCACACTAGGTGACACTTAGGGGTTACTTCTGAATATGCGCTCAGAAATTGCTCTTGGCTTGGGGGAACCATATGGGATGCCATGGGATTGAACTGCAGTTTATTCTATGTTGGCGCGTGCAAGGCAGATGCCATATGGCTTGCACCACCGCTCCAGCTCAAAACAACTTTTAATTTTAATAGTTCAGGAAAACTTGCATGTGTGTAACTACAACAGTTTTAGTCTCAGTTGGAAATATTTAAGCATCATACTGAGAACAAGTAGTAGCTTTTAAGTCAGGGAAGTAGATTTTAAAAAGCATCAATTTCTGTGGGTTAGACTTTTATAAAGATTATGAAAAAATGTTAGAATTTCTCAAGGGATCTGGGGCCAGAATAGCACAGTTGTTAGGGCATTTGCCTTGCACGTGGCCGACCCTGGTCGATTCCCCAGCATCTCTTAAGGTCCCATGAGCTTTCCAGGAGTAACTTCTGAGTGCAGAGCCAGGAGTAACCCTTGAGCACCACTGGGTGTGGTCCAGCCCTCCAAAAAATTTTTTCCCAAGGGATCAGAAGTTATATATATTTTAGTCATAAGAAAATTTGAATTATTGATGCTATTTGTTAAATGAGAAACATTACTATGTAGTTATAAATAAATACATGATCATAAAGTTTTGGTCACACTCAACAATGGATAGCTAGGGTGTTTGCTTTACATGCAGCCAACCCAGTTCAAGACCTGGCATTCCATATGGTTCCCTGAGTACCTCTAGGAATAATTTCTGAGTATAGAACTAGTAGAAATAACCCCTGTGCACTGCTGGATGTACCCCCGCCCCTCCCATCTGCTTGATATTGAGTAACTACCATCTTAAATTAGTGTAACATTTTGGTTTAAACGTCCATATTTCATTAGTACTTTGATAAATAATTTTTGATGCATATTATTTCTCTGACAGGTTTTATTTGGTTATTTTTTTTGTTTGTCCAAAGTTTTGACTGTTCTCTGAGTCCATCAAGTTGTGACAGAGACATTCTAAAATGCCTTCTTTGGTGCTATTTCCTTCCATGAATTCATACAATGTAGAAAATTTTTCCAACCTTTTTCTGATTGGGTATTCCTTCCAATTTAGTTTCTTTGCTGAGGCTCCCCATCCAACCTTTAATTCTGTTCTTGTGCCATGCCTCACTGTTTAGTTGTAACCTATAACTTCCTTGGAATATCCTGAAGGTTCACAGTTGTTCATTTGGAGGAAAACTGGTATAGATAATCTCCTGTTTGTAGAAGTAGTCACAAAATATTTTTAATGTTAAAATGTTACATATATTATAATATATAAAACTATATATATGTATAAATATCAATGGAGCCAAAGAGATATTGCAGCGGGTAGGACACTTACTTTGCACATGACTGACCCAGAGTCAGTTCCCTGGTATCCCATATGGTCCCTTGATTTTTGAGTACAGAACTACAAGTGACTCTAGCACCTCTGGGTATTGCTCCAAAACAGACAAAAATTATGCATATTCATTTTCTACAATATTTGCATTAGATGTTGAAAAAGAACATGTTGATTTATTTATACATTTATAGCCATCGGGAGTTTATACTTTTTAATTGTCCTCCCATTTTCTTTTCTTTTTTTTTTTATGTTGGGAGGCTTGGGGGACATTACACTAGAAGTGCTCAGAACTTACTCTTGACTCTGTGCTTAGGGGTCACTCCTAGTGGTATTCAGGGAACTGTTCATGGTGCTTGGGGATCAATCCCAGATCAGTGAAATGTGTGACAAGCACCTTACCCACTGTATTATCTCTCTAGCCTGTTTTATGTTTTTAGGACTGTAAATTCTATCAGCTAGGGATATCTCTAGTATCAAGATAAAGTGTCTGCAGTTGCTGGCTCTCCCTGTCAAGAGTTATGTATATAGGGCCAGAGAGATAGCATGGAGGTAGGGCATTTGCCTTGCATGCAGAAAGACAGTGGTTCGAATCCCGGCATCCCATATGGTCCCCCGAGCCTGCCAGGAGCGATTTCTGAGTGTAGAACCAGGAGTAAACCCCTGAGTGATGCTGGGTGTGACCCAAAAACAACAACAACAACAAAACAAAAAAAAAGAGTTATTTATGTACATACATTTCTGCTTTAGCATACTGTTTTACAAAAATAAAATACTGTTTTCATTAGTTATCAATTGCCCAGTAAGGGAAGATCTCCTTGTTCAAATTAAATATATAGTTTAATTTCTTTACAATATGAAGACGAGTTATTGTGCTTTGTCAAGTTGTAAGGGGAAAATGAGGAATGGTAATGATTTTCTGTATCATTGGTTTCTATGTTTCATTCATTCTACCGTAAAAGGTGGTTGTTGTTTACTTTAATCACAGTAAATTATAAAATTTTGAAGTTACTCATGATTGGGTTTTAGCTACACAATATTTCTCTCTCTCTCTCAATCTCTCTGTCTCTCTCTCTGTCTCTCTCTCTGTCTGTCTCTCTGTTTCTGTCTCTGTCTCTGTCTCTCTCTCTCTCTCTCTCTCTCTCTCTCTCTCTCTCTCTCTCTCTCTCTCTCTCGGTTTTTGGTTTTTGGGCCACACCCGGCGGTGCTCAGGGGTTGGTTACTCCTGGCTGTCTGCTCAGAAATATCTCCTGGCAGGCACGGGGGACCATATGGGACGCCGGGATTCGAACCAACCACCTTAGGTCCTGGGTCGGCTGCTTGCAAGGCAAACGCCACTGTGCTATCTCTCTGGCCCCACTATACAATATTTCAACACCAATTCTTTCATTAGTGTCTGCTTTCCTACACCAGTGTCCCTTGCTTCCCTCACCCACCCTCTCACTCCTGCTTATATGACAGGCATTTCCCTTTTTCTTTAAAGTTGAATTTTGGTAATAAAAACAGGATAATACTCCTGAAATCATTTTGTATGTTTTTTATTATCCTCTTATATTGTCTCAGATATCTAAAAAAGCAAACAGGCGTGTAACTATAATTTTGAAAATAGCTACTGAGCCAGAGAGATAATACAGAGGTATGGATCTTAACTGTATGGGGCCATTCTTATTTTGTTTTGTTTTTGTTTTTTGGGTTCACACCCAGTGACATTCAGGGGTTACTCCTGGCTAAGTGCTCAGAAATCGCTTCTGGCTTGGCGGGACCACATGGAACACCAGGGGATCGAACTGTGGTCCGTCCTAGGCTAGTGCGGGCAAGACAGACACCTTACCGCTTGCACCACTGCTCTGTGTATGGGGCATTCTTAATTCAAATTCATGGCATAGCTAGCTTATGGTCTCCCTAAGTATCTTCGTGTGTGGCTCAAAATAGAAAGGGGCAGGAGCAATAGCATAGTGGGTAGGGCGTTTGTCTTGCATGCTACTGACCTGGGTTCAATCTCAGGCATCCCATATGGTCCCTCAAGCCTGCTGGAGTGATTTCTCAGTGGAGAGCCAGGAGTAATGCCTGATCAGTGCTGGGTGTGGCCCAATTCCCCCATACCACTCCCAAAAAGACAGACAAAAAAATTAGGGCTGTACTTGGTACCCCTGTGGATTAGGAAGGATTGCATTGTTTATAAAATGAATACATTTATAAGTTTGTAGTTAAAAGTGTGTTTATCAGAGGTTAGGCCAGTTGCTTTCCCCGTTTTACAATTTTATTCTGGAATCTTTTTGGTGATTAATTTGATTGATGATGAATTTGGAAATTTAATTAACTTCAGAATATTGGTAGAACCCAGCAGAGGTAAGATAGTGGAAAATATACAAATTAGCCAAAATTTATTAGATGTTATTACTTTGAGATGGATACTTGGCTGTATTGCTATTTAAAATGAACATATCAACTTCTATGTCTGTTCCGAGAAAAATATTCATAGTAGATTCAGCTTATTGAAGCTTGGTTTGAAATGTAAAATTTAGAGCAATTAAAATGAGATTAATAATACATAGCTAGAAACATACTTCAGTTATGAGATATCAGTAGTATCAGATGTAAAATTTTTTAAAAGAATGAAATAATATTTTATATATTAACATGCTTAATTTTCTAAAGTACACTGTGTAAATATACATCAGCCAGGGCCAGAGCAATAGCGCAGCAGTAGGGTGTTCGCCTTGCATGTGGCTGACCAGGATGGACTGTGGTTCAATTCCCCCGGCGTTCCGTATGATCCCCTAAGACAGGAGCGATTTCTGAGCGCATAGCCAAGAGTAACCCCTGAGTGTCACCAGGTGTGGCCCCCCCTAAAAAAATCACAAAATAAAAATAAAATAAAAACATCAGCATGTATTTATCTTTATTGAGTGATTGTGGAAACCTGAATTTTTGAACATCATCTTAAAACTTTGTTTTTATCGCAAATCATATATAATGTTTTTAAACAGTAATTTATGCTTTTCATCCAGAAGTAGGATATATTAGTACATAATTCCATATTAACATTCTATACTGTTCTTTTTATTTTTGTGATGTTTTAAATGGAAAAATAAATACTTTTATAGCCATTGTATTGATTTACCTGTAGTATTAATTTCACTGTATTAAGAAGTATGTGATATCTTTTAAAAAATAAGTCAGCAAATTTACTGGCTAAAAAAAGAGAACTGATACACATTGTAGAACATTTTAAAAAATAAGACATAAAAGTTTTTTGCTATATTGTTTTTCTATTTCAGTTACCTAGAAAAGTACGAAAAAGTTCATCATTTTGGGGAGGATGATGATGAGGTACCACCAGGCAATCCAAAGCCACAGCTTCCTATTGGTGCAATTCCATCTTCCTACAATTACCAGCAACACAGTGTGTCAGGTAAATATTGGAAATTAACAGGGCCTGGATCCACAGTTTTGAATTAGGAACATACCCAATGAAATAATCCCTTTGTAATTCATAGCAGGGGGGAAATATAACTTTATAGCTGAATTTAATTTTATCAGAATACTTAGTATCATAGGTTGGGAAACTAAATAATTTTTATTTTTTAATTTTGGTTTGAGGTTAGGCGTTTGTGCCATACATTAGGGCTATTCCTACATCTGTGCACTGGAGTGAACGAGTGATCCCTGGCATTGCTCAGGGACCCTTTTACACACTTGCTGGGATTTAAACCCACATTGGCAATTTAGAAACCAAGTGCCATATATATTATCTTAACTGCACATGGAAACACTGAAATTTAATCCAATCCATTTGGTAAGGGACAAAAAAAATCACTCTACCTATTTGGTATTTAAATTTGGAGATGTTACTTTTAGGAAGATCTTGTATTTCATTACTAGTTGTAGTTGAGAGAGATTTTCTTTTAAATGTTCCATTGTATAACAGATATTTAGAATGCCAGTATCAGTGGAAAGAATGTGTTATTATTGGATGCATATACGACATCTGTAGACAGCTCTCCAGAAACAATTTCCCTTTCATTTGACCTGAAACAAAGATTTGATGTGCCTCAGATTATTGGCAGTAATATGTTTCTTTACATTTTAAGTCACAGTATTGAAAATAAGTTTTTAATTTATTCCTGTTATAAAATTTTACCTCTTCAAATCATCTCAAGGGAGAGAGAGAAAAGATACTAACATCTAATTAACATCCTCTGCATTATTTTAGTAATCCTTACAAAATCTGGTATAAAGTTCCTTTTATGATTTTATTTATTTATTTATAATTGAAAATTATTTTGCACCTAAAGGTGCTAGAGGTTACTCGTGGCTCTGTGTTCAGGGATCATTCAGGACAGGCATAATATACTGGGGATTGAACGCAGGTTGGCCGCATGCAAAGCATACACCCTGCCCCACTGTACTATTGCTCTGGTCCTAATTGAAGATGATTTTAATTTAAATTATTCGGGTAGTAATGTAGTGAATTGACTTTCCAATGGCATTCTCAACAGAAAAGAATTCTTTTGAGACATTTTGAAAACATATAAACATAAATGATTTTTAACGTGATCCCTGAATTATTTCCACTCAGTTGCTTGAATTTAACTATGTGGAATTTAACTATTGCTTATACTTGTCTTTTCAAAATACTGTTTAGTGTACACTTATATAATTATGTCCCTGTATTCATAGAAGTTTTGTTATATTTTTCTCCAGATATTTTATGTTCTAATGTGAGAAATTTTATATTATAGTTATAAAAGCTGACCAACATGAGGATTTATAAAAGCTGTGTGTTTAAAGATTTTTTTTTTTAAAGATGTTTTTAACTCTTTTCTCCTTGACTGAAATAATTACTCTTATATGGAATATACTGTGTGGTATATGTCTTAGAACATAATTGACTATCCCAATTAAGAGAACTGCGATATATTTTTTCCTTTTGTTAATGGTATTTCCTTACATGTATCTTTCATCAGAGGTTTTCAACCTTTATATACATGCACAGTGGTACTAGTTCACAGAACAGTAGTTTAAAAACTACTGGCTTATATAATAGATTGCTTCTCTATCCGTGTATCTCCCCTTTATATAAACTTTTGAATGTTTTAAATTCTCTTAAAGTCTTGTTATGCAAAGATTTTGTGTTTATTCATTTGTTTTGGGGCCACATTAGCAGTGCTCAGGGATTACTCCTGGACTGTGCTCAGAAATAATTCCTGGTAGGCTCTGGGGACCATATGGTATACCAGGGATTGAACCCAGGTCAGCTGCGTGCAAGGCAAGTGTTCTACCCACTGTGCTATCGCTTTAGCCCTGCAAATATATTTTAAGTACACAAAACCATGAGTCATCAGGTATTTATTTATTAATGCAATTTTAATCAAAACTGTCAAAATGAAATAAGGGGCCAGAGCAATAGCACAGCAGTAGGGCATTTGCCTTGCACGCAGCTAGCCCCAGGATAGACCCAGCTTCGATCTCTGGCATCCCATATGGTCCCCACCCCCCCAGCTTGCCAGGATTGATTTCTGAGTGCAGAGCCAGGAGGAACCCCTGTTAGTGCTGTCAGGTGTGGGCCAGAACCCCCTAAAAAGAAATAATAAAACTGAAAATTTTTGCCTTTTGAGAACACTAAAATATGAAAGACAGGGCCGGAGAGATAGCACAGCGGTAGGGCATTTGCTTTGCACGCAGCTGAATCATGATAGACCATAGTTCAAATCTTGGCATCTCATACGGTCCCCTGAGCCAGTCACGAGTGATTTCTGTGTGCAAAAGCCAGGAGTAATCCCTGAATGTCTCTGGGTGTGACCCAAAAAGCAAAAAAAAAAAAAAAAAAAGACAAAGTGCTGAGGAAATATTTGCAATTGAAATATTAACTAAATGATTTTCATTTAAAGTTGACAATACTAAATGTGGACAAGATGCAGAACAACAGAATCTCCCATCTCTGCATTACTAGTGGAAGTTAAAACTTAACAGCCATTTTAGAAATATCTTCAGTTTTTTATGAAGTTACTAGGCAATCCAGGAGAAATGAAGGCGTTATTTCTGCACTGTCTAGTATGTTTATAGTATGTTATAGTAACTCTGTAAGTAACCCGAACTAGAAATAATTTAAATATCTTCAAGTAGTGAACAAACATTGTGAAATTCTTATTCTAACATTAAAAAGAAACTACTGTTGACAGTTCAATTCAAGGGCTTTTACTAAATGAAAGTAATCAAACACAAGAGGCAACATTTTATATGATTTCATTTATTTGACATTTTTAAATAAAAGAAAATTATCAACATAATTTCAATTTGTGGTTGTTGTGGGAAGGATATTGAAGACAAAAGCATAAAAACTGTAAGGGGAATGGTGAAAAGACTGTATCTTTATGGTTAAAGACTTTCAATATTCAAGTTATTAAATTTTTTTACCATGTTAAGTCTATCACAATATGATCTAGAAAAGGATTATGATCTAAATGTGATCTAGGAAAGTAATACTCCTTAAATTAGGCATCATGTCTAAAACCATTTAAAGTTTCAAGGAAGCCTGAATCTCTGGCTTACATATAATACAGATAATATATAAATATAAAGCTTTACTTTGGGCCAAAAGGCTATTACACACATTTGCCTTGCACATAGCTAACCCAGATTCAGTCCCCTGGCACCTCATGGTTTCCTGAGCCCCACTAGGAAGGAGATATGACTACAAAACCAGGTGTGACCCCAAAACCAAAAATAAGGGGCCAGAGCAATAGCACAGTGGGTAGGACATTTGCCCCACATGTATCTTATATGGTTCCCCAAGCCTGCCAGGAACAGTTTATGAGTGCAGCGCCTGAAATAACCAATGAGCTTCAATGTGTGTGGCCCCCAAAATCAAACCCTCCAAAAAAAGATTTTTTTCTTTTGTAAATACAAGCATAGAAAGTATAAATATTTTATTTAGTGATGATTGTATTTTGGCAGTAATATCGGAGTATATATTTTGCATTTTAATACTTTTTACAGGATACAGTTTTAAATTATGATGTATAAAGCTGAACTCTGAACTTCTTGTTTTACATCTACTGAGTTTATGTTATGAAAAACGTTTCAATTTTCAGGAAGTATTAACCATAATTCTTAAGGTTTTTTATCTTTATTTTTTATCTTAGATTATCTGCGTCAAAGTTATGGGTTATCTATGGATTTCAATTCGCCAAATGATTATAATAAATTGGTGCTTTCACTGTTATCTGGACTCCCAAATGAAGTGGATTTTGCAATTAATGTATGCACTCTCCTGTCAAATGAAAGCAAACACGTCATGCAACTTGAAAAAGATCCTAAAATCATCACTTTATTACTTGCTAATGCTGGGGTATTTGATGACAGTAAGTTTTAAGCTGAACATATTGTTTGATCATTTCATAAATATTTTAAATGATTCTTTAAGATTTTTAATGAGTAAAGCTTTTCTTAGTATATGACATTATTTGCTTTTCTTGTATTTAATATACTTAAGGTAATTTTTCAACTCAAAGGTATAGAATGATAATTTAATCCCTCAAGAACTTAGAAAATAAAATCATGGGGTTTTCTCAGAGTAATAATTTGTTATCTTGATTTTAGAAGATTGTTAAAGAATTCTGATAAGAAAACAACTAGAAAAAAATTGCTTTTTGAAGTCTGTTTCTATTAGTGTTTGACTGTAATGGTTAACTAACACTTTAAGAGTATACATTTGAAATTTTTCTACTTGAATATCAGAAATAAGAGTTATCAAATGAGGGGCCAGAGGAATAGCACAGGGGTAGGGCCTTTGCCTTGCATGCGGCTGACCCATTTCCCATCATCCCTGAGCCCCCCAAGAAACAAGCAAAAGACCAAAAGCGATTTATCAAATGATTCTTATTCTAATTGTAGGATTTGGTAGATGGGGATTTTTATAAACCCAATTACTTTCTAGATTATCATTTATCTTGTTTTGCTTTTGGTTTGGAGGCCATATCCAGAGATGTCCCGGGCTACTCTTGGCTCTTAACTCAGGAGTTATTTCTGGTGTTACTTGGGGAGCATATGAGATGCCAAGTATTAAACCTTGTCAGCTGCATTGCAAGACAAGCACTACCTGTTGTACCATCATTCTGGCCCAGACTAGTCTATTCTTTAAGCCAAATTGTTCATTTCTATAATTGTAGTTTAGGAATTGTTGTCTTATTTATTTACAAATGTTTTATTAGCTAAATATTATTCATATAATGTTTTTCTTCTCAACCTTCCTCTATCCTAACTACTATAACTTCTTTTGTTATTTGTTATAAGTATAACCTATCAAAGCAGAAGGTACCGTATGTTGACATATATTGAAATATATATTACATACTTTCTTATAGCAGACACAGTATAAGAATTTTTTTACAATACTTTCAAGTTTATTTTTTATATTGATACACATTTGCAAATTACTATAGTTTTTCTGTGATTTGATTTTGGATCAAGTGTAATTTTCACAGTATTCATCTTAAACTTTAGAAAACATGAAAAATAGTTTTTAAATCCTAACTTTATATTAAGTGATTAAAGATAAATCTTAAGGAACAAATTAAAACATTAAGACAAGCCAAAAAAATAAACCAAGAGGATAAGGTAGAGATCCATCAAATTTTATTTGATTTTAGGCTCTCTTTTTAATGAGCTTCAACAGACATGAATTTAAGAACAATCAAACTAACTAACATGTAAACATTACTGAAAAGTCTTCACTTTTTTATTTTTGAGAAAGAAGAGGAAGCAGCAAAGAACTCTGTGTTGTGCTGGTCCAGTTTTGAATCTAGAATTAGCTATCTGTATAATTGTGCCATTTGGTAGTATGAAGTTTCATAATTTTCCAACACCTTGGACAGTGTTGGATGCCTGTGAGCAGTCCAACCTTGCTTTTAAACAAATTTTAAGCATTTATTTTTGAAGAGCACTGTTCTCGTGAGAAACTTTTGTTATGAAGTTCATTCTATTGGGGGAATCATATGGGATGCCGGGAATCAAACCCGGATTTGGGTGTGTACTAGGCAGACCCACTAGCCTACCCACTTTGCTATTGCTCCAGCCGCTGAACATGACATTTTAAAATGCATGTTTATTGTTTTTCCAAGTTTATTAGTAAGAAACTGAATGAAAGAAATTTTACTAAATATACATTTATCTTTTAGCCTTAGGATCATTTTCTACTGTATTTGGAGAAGAATGGAAGGAGAAGACCGATAGAGATTTTGTTAAGGTAACTCATATACATTAAAGCATCAGTCCATTAAATTACATACAACCGAGGACCAACAGCCAAAGATCTGTGATCAATTTTATAAAAATTATAATACCTGCACTTTTGTCTTTAACATAATACATAAAGATACCTTTTGTAATGTTGTGACTGAATTAAGCTTTTATAATAGTTAATGAACAGACTTAAATTTCTTTTTTTTTTTTTTGTTTTGTTTTGTTTTGTTTTGTTCTTTTGGGGGGGGGCACAAATAGTGACACTCAGGGGATTACTCCTGGCTATGTGCTCAGAAATTGCTTCTGGCTTGAAGGACCATATGGGTTGCTGGGGTATCGAACTGTAGTCCGTCGTAGGCTAGCGCCGGCAAGGCAGACACACTACCGTTCTGCGCTCTTTTTTATACTTTGGCTTCTAAGAGTGATATAATAAATCTATAAAAAAAACAAACAGTTGAATTTGTCTTTCTGAGAAATTTTATTTTTATCTACACTCTGAACTGCAGTTTGGATGTAATGAGGATTCAGGCTATCATAAAATCCTTAAAAGTATGTGTCACACTGCAAAGATGCTTAATTGTTAATCCAAAGAAAAATATATAGGACTATGTTTACGATTTTTTTATTTTATTGATTTGGGAGGGGGCCACACCGGCAGTGCTCAGGAGTTACTCCTGGCTCTGCACTCAGAAATCACTCCTAGCAGGCTCTGGGAACCATATGGGATGCTGGGAACTAAACTCGGGTCTGTCCTGGGTTGGCCACTTGCAAGGCAAATGCCCTGCCGCTGTGCTATCATTCTGACCCCTCAGAATTTTTGTGAATTTCTAGTGAGCTGCAGAAAATTTTGAAGTTTTTTTCTAATTTACATTTTTTAATTTCTCATTTTAGACTTTTTTGGTTTGGGGGACAAACTTGGCGGCGATGCTCAGGAATTGCTCCCGGCAGGCTCATAGGACCATATGGGATGTCGGGGATTGAACCAGGGTTCATCCTGAGTCGGCCACGTGCTAGACAAATGCCCTGCCACTGAGCTATTGCTCTAGTACATAGACTATGGTCTTTATTGTTACTTTGACAAAGAAATTTTTTTGTGAGTAGGACTGATTTTTTTATTTTATATTTTATTTAAACACCTTGATTACATACATGATTGTGTTTGGGTTTCAGTCATGTAAAGAACACCACCCATCACCAGTGCAACATTCCCATCACCAATGTTCCAAATCTCCCTCCTCCCCACCCGACCCCCGCCTGTACTCTAGACAGGCTTTCCATTTCCCTCGTACATTCTCATTATTAGGACAGTTCAAAAATGTAGTTATTTCTCTAACTAAACTCATCACTCTTTGTGGTGAGCTTCCTGAGGTGAGCTGGAACTTCCAGCTCTTTTCTCTTTTGTGTCTGAAAATTATTATTGCAAGAATGTCTTTCATTTTTCTTAAAACCCATAGATGAGTGAGACCATTCTGCATCTTTCTCTCTCTCTCTCTCTCTCTCTCTCTCTCTCTCTCTCTCTCTCTCTCTCTCTCTGACTTATTTCACTCAGCATAATAGATTCCGTGTACATCCATGTATAGGAAAATTTCATGACTTCATCTCTCCTGACAGCTGAATAATATTCCATTGTGTATATGTACCACAGTTTCTTTAGCCATTCGTCTGTTGAAGGGCATCTTGGTTGTTTCCAGAGTCTTGCTATGGTAAATAGTGCTGCAATGAATATAGGTGTAAGGAAGGGGTTTTTGTATTGTATTTTTGTGTTCCTAGGGTATATTCCTAGGAGTGGTATAGCTGGATCATATGGGAGCTTGATTTCCAGTTTTTGGAGGCATCTCCATATCACTTTCCATAAAGGTTGAACTAGACGGCATTCCCACCAGCAGTGGATAAGAGTTCCTTTCTCTCCATATCCCCGCCAACACTGTTTATTCTCATTCTTTGTTTTAAAAAAGATTGGACTAGTCTACATTCCAACAGTAGTAAATGAGAGGCCCTTTCTCTCCTCATGTGAGCCAGCACTACTGGATGGTCTTGTTCATTTTATCTATGCTAGTCTCTGTGGTGTAAGATGATACCTCATTATTATTTTGATTTGCATCTCCTTCATAATTAATGATGTGGAGCACCTTTCCATTTCATTTTTTATTTCATTTTTGAGGAAGTTTCTGTTCATCTCTTCATTTTTAGATGGGATCGAATTTTTTTTTCCCTAGGTAACTCAATCAGTGCCTTATATCTTAGATATTAACTATTAAATGGGTATTGGGTGAATAATTTCTTCATTTTATGGGCATCTTTTTGTTTGGTTTCTAATTATGGTTCTGTGATCATGTCTAAGTGTGCTCAGAGTTTACTACTGGGACCGTATGTGCTGCCAGGGATGGAACAAGGGTTGGCCAGGTGCAAGGCATTGCCTTCCTTACAACCTGTGTTATCTTTGGCCCCAATGAAAGTAACAATTGAATACAGAAGGCCTTATGCAGTTTCTAAATAATACTTTAGAAATAAAAAGGTAAATGAGTAATCATTTTCCTTTTTTAGTACATGCACAGGTGACAAATAATAGTTTATTGTCATGAACAAGTTAAGGAATTTATATAAACATGAGTTTAAAGGTTATTTGTTTTTGGAATACTTAGTGGTTCTATTGGCTTACTCCAGGCTCTGCACTTAGGGATCATTCCTGCTGGACTTGTGGGATCAGTGGGGCACCAAAGATTGAATGTGGCTCATTTGCATGCAAAGCCAGCACTCTGTGCTGCACTGTTTCTCCTGTCAAATTTTCTTTTCTGTGAGTACAATGGGACAAACCTAATAGTGTTCAGGGCTTACTCCTGGTTTTACCCTCAGATATCACTACTGGTGGTGCTTGGAGGGTCATAATGTTGTGAGGGATCAAACCCAGGTGGGTTTTGTCAAAGGCGAAAGTCCTACCTGCAATATTATCACTCTGACATTAGACATTTATTTTTGGTTTGTTTTTTAGTACATACTCAGCAAAGATGATCTTTTACTATTTAATTACTATTGTAATCTTGTTACTTAAACTATAATAAAATTCAAATACAACAAAAACAATTTGTAGATATAGAATACTGGAAAGAAATTAGGTTTCCCATTTGGGAAAACTGTTGCTTTTTTTTTTTTTTTTTTTTTTTTTGGTTTTTGGTTGACACTGGCAGTGCTCAGGTGTTCTTGGCTCTATGCTTTGCTTCTGGCAGGCTTGAGGGACCATATGGGATGCCGAGATTTAAACCATCATCCTTCTGCATGCAAGGCAAATGCCTTACCTCCGTGCTATCTTTCCGGCCCCTCACCATTGCTTTTAACTTTCTTCTAGTTACTGATTAATTCAGTAAATGCTTGGCTATTTTTAAGAGTGTCTATGAAAGAAAGTGTCCTCTGGTGAAACTTAGTGTCAGAATTAATAAATTTTCAGGGACTGATAAGCTCTCTTTCTAGATATTTTTAATAGCTCTAAGTGGCCGAAAACGATACTACTAAAGTCACTATGCTTTGTTGTCTAAACATTTAGAATTGAAGTTAGATTTTAGTGAACATAGAGATGTTGTATTCTGCTTCATGCATTTTTTAAAATGTACTACATTTTTCTCAAATCTTACAGGGATCTATGATTGTGAGGCTAGGTTCGGAAACTTGGTCTAAAAAGATCTTTATCATTAAAAGTAACAAATTAAAAAATCTAAAGCATTTATTTCAAAGAATGAAATTTGTAGAATATGTATCAATTAATGTTAAAGTAGTATACTTTATGGTATATATGATTAATTTTAAAGTAATCGAGTAATGTTTCAAATTGTCAGCAGTAAGTTTAGTAATTTCTTTTATAGTTTTGGAAAGACATTGTTGATGACAGTGAAGTACGTGACCTTATTTCTGATAGAAACAAGTCTCAAGGTAAGATGCAACAAATTTAATTAACTTTGCAGTATCAGTAACAATAAATGAAGTATGAACTTGAGATTTTTTTTCTATTGTAGAAGGTTCATCAGGAGAGTGGATTTGGGAGTCATTATTTCATCCACCCCGAAAACTGGGCATTAATGATATTGAAGGACAACGGGTACTTCAGATCGCAGTGATTTTGCGAAATCTTTCCTTTGAGGAGGGCAATGTTAAGCTCTTGGCAGCTAATCGCACTTGTCTTCGTTTCCTTTTACTTTCTGCGCATAGTCATTTTATTTCTCTGAGGCAATTAGGCCTTGACACATTAGGAAATATTGCAGCTGAGGTAAGCATGTGACAATATAATGACTTATACTTAGCAACTGTATGGCTTTAAAATTTTAGGATATGGCATTATTATACCTGCCATGTTTTAGAATATGAACTGCTTTGTGTATTTTTTTGCTGAAAATAGTGGTACAAAAGAGTCATGCATTTTTGGGTGGGAAAATATTTAGTGACATTTTCACAGTAATTATTTATTATTTTTTGTCATAATTTCTTTTAAATTTTAAATCTCTGGCTTAGAGGCCATAGTTCAAAATCTTTAGTTTAAAAATCTAGTTTAGTTTAAAAATCATTTCTTAAAGATTTGTGTACTTTCATTTGAGAAGCAGTGTTCTGTATAGTATGTTTTCAATGATGTCATTGTTTCATATTTCTATTGATGAAAATTGTGCTAGAGTGCATGCTTTATCTCAGGTACTACATAATCCTCAAAGCTATTCTGTTAGTAGTTCACAAGCTCTGACCTGGGAGTAGCTCTTGAGTACCTCTGGGTATGGACTTCCTAATTTTACTCACTTAAAGGAAATATATTGCATTGGAAGAAGCTTACATAACAAAATATTCTTTTTTTTTTCCTTCCAGCTTTTATTGGACCCTGTTGATTTCAAAACCACTCATCTGATGTTTCATACTGTTACAAAATGTTTAATGTCCAGGGATAGATTTTTAAAGATGAGAGGTGAGTGTATTTTAAGTTTGTTTACTGCCTAAAATGCATATTTTTTTTCTTACGTTAAAAAATACATGTTTCTGTGTGCTCTTCAGGAATGGAAATTTTGGGAAATCTTTGCAAAGCTGAAGATAATGGTGTTTTGATTTGTGAATATGTTGATCAGGACTCATACAGAGAGATCATTTGTCATCTCACTTTACCTGATGTGCTGCTTGTAATCTCAACACTTGAGGTGCTATATATGCTAACAGAAATGGGAGATGTGGCTTGCACAAAAATTGCAAAAGTAGAAAAGAGTATAGGTAAGATTAAAAGAACATTTAGGCTATTTTCTTTTTCAGGACTTTTAACATACTATGCAAAATCACTGATATCAATTGATATCTAAGGCTACTGTTTTATTTTGAGGTTCATTATGATAGTAGACACTTTTTTGCTTTATAATTTTTGTTTCGGATGAACAAGACATTTTTACCATATAGACAAAAATGTATGTGACTATCAGTAATTATTTTAATTCCCATGTAAATGTGTCAAATATGAAATAAATAAAGTAGCTATGTCTAACTCTGGGGAGCCTGTCTTTCTGTTTCATATTTTCAGCTACAACTAAATTATGTAATTAAAACCAAATGAAACAAAAGTCTTTTCCTAGAAATTACTGGTAATAGTACTGTTCTTAAAATTCATAAACCCACTTTCTTAGAGGGCTGTCATTTTTTAAGCAAAATACTAAAACATGTTAAAATAATTTCTAAATTACTAGAATCATAGTTCATAAACATTTTACTTGCAAGAATTATTGAGAAATGAAGTTAGCATTTTTCTAAATCTGACTGTACATCACTGTTACTTAGGGAGTTTTGTAAAAATAAAAATGTCTAATTATCCATTCCAGACTTGCTAAATTAGTTTTCAGAGATTGATTTTAAAAAACTTTTTTTAAAGATTTCTGTACTTTCATTTGAGAAGCAGTGTTCTGTATAGTATGTTTTCAATGATGTCATTGTTTCATATTTCTATTGATGAAAATTTGATTCTTAATTTGTTTTAGACATGTTAGTGTGTCTCGTTTCTATGGATATTCAGATGTTTGGTCCTGATGCTCTAGCTGCAGTAAAACTCGTTGAACATCCAAGTTCCAGTCATCAAGTTTTATCTGAAATTAGGCCACAAGCTATAGAACAAGTCCAAACCCAGACCCATGTAGCATCAGCCCCAGGTTAGTGATTTTACATAATCTCTTTTAAGTATGGTTATCGATGGGTAAGATTTAATATTAAGGACAAATTTATTTATCAGTAAAGGAAACTTACTTTATAGTAGAGTGTAGGCTAAAGGAACCCGAGTGTATAGTTTTTTAGATACAGACATTCCAGAAGTAGCAGGATCAAGGTGAGCAACAACAACAAACATGCATAGCATAATAAAGAAATAAAAATAAGAATTTAGGAGACTGTAAAGTGATGTGAGGTGTTTTTAAAATGTGACAATTAAAAAAGCTGCAGTGATACTATTTATGATTTTGTTTGTCAAAACTTGATATATACTAAGAATATATTAATCATAAATTACCTTATAATTTCTTCAGGTGATGAACAAAATACATAAATATAATATTACTGAAGACTTCTAAATCTTAAAAGAAACACTACAGAATCAGATCTTAGGATCAGACATAGATGCATATGCATGTATTCGATATCTAAACATGGCATTTGAGCACCAGCCATAGGGTCTCCTTCAGGTTAATTCCGTTTAACTTTAAGAATCCCTACATCAGGGGCCCGGAGACGGCGTTTGCCTTGCAAGCAGCCTATCCAGGACCTAAGGTGGTTGGTTGTAATCCTGTGTCCCATATGGTCCCCCGTGCCTGCCAGGAGCTATTTCTGAGCAGACAGCCAGGAGTAACCCCTGAGCACTGCCGGGTGGCCCAAAAACCATAAACCAAAAAAAAAAAAAAAAAAAAAGAATCTCTACATCAAACCTTTCTAAGAATTAGCATTGTCTTCATTCCTTGGACTTTTTGTCTCCTTGATTATAAAGCATTATTTTTTATATTTTCTCATGTTCAGCTTTCTCCCCATTCATTTGTTTCAACTAAAACAGTACATCATTTCCCCCATGTGTTCTCCTATCTTCTGCAGTTCCTAAAACATTCCTATCCTGTTTTATTTTTAATGCAGAATATTCATTTTCTCTGTTTATTATACCTCTGTTGATAATTCCATGTAATTAGCATGGAGCTCATGGAGCTTGGATTTTTTTTTTTTTTTTTTTTTTTTTTTGGTTTTTGGGCCACACCCGGTAACGCTCAGGGGTTACTCCTGGCTATGCGCTCAGAAGTCCCTCCTGGCTTGGGGGACCATATGGGACGCCGGGGGATCGAACCGCGGTCCGTCTCCTAGCCTAGCGCAGGTAAGGCGGGCACCTTACCTCCAGCGCCACCGCCCGGCCCCGAGCTTGGATTTCTTTAAAACTTACCTCTTGATCCACAGACTTTCTTATCTGAGAAATTCTGCTTTTCTTCAGAAGAGATACCAACTTACAAATCTTAGTTCTCATCTTCCTTCTTTGTCTTAAACCTTTCTTTCTTTACATGCTTCTTCCTTCAATCTATAAATACATTCGTCTCTCTAAACCTTCCTTCCCCACCCCGTTAGAACAAAAATTTTATTTTCCTTAATTATTAAATACCACAGCCATTTAATAACCAAATTTTCTGAAACATCTTAAATGCTCTAACTGTTCAGTAGTAGCAGTTACTAGATAACTCACTTTTTTTTTTTTTTTGGTTTTTAGGCCACACTGGCAGTGCTCAGGGGCTACTCCTGGCTATCTGCTCAAAAATAGCTCCTAGCAGGCACGGGGGACAATATGGGACACCGGGATCTGAACCAACCACCTTAGGTCCTGGATCGGCTGCTTGCAAGGCAAATGCCACTGTGCTATCTCTCCAGCCCCCGATAACTCACTTTTGGTCTTGGTTTTTGGGTCACACCCGGCAGCACTCAGTGGTTACTCCTGGCTGTATGCTCAGAAATTGCTCCTGGCAGGCAAGGGGGTCCATATGGGATGCTGGGGTTCGAACAACTGTCCTTCTGCATGCAAGGCAAACCTTACCTCCATACTATCTTTCCAGCCCTCACTCTTGGTCTTGACCCTAGTCTCCTACTTTTTTTTTTTTATCATAATTACATATTCTATTTAAAGCATATAAGTTGTATTACATATTTTTCTATTTCTTTTAAAATATATATTAGAAAAATACATATTAGAGTTGTATCATGTGCTCTTAACTACTTGATTTCAATTAATAGACGTTTTTAAACAATAAAAATATTCATAACTTTGGTTGCTCTTTTTTTTGTTTTGTTTTGATTTGGTCTATACTCAGTGATGCTTTAGGGCTTCTTTCTGTGTCTGCACTTAGAAATTATTCCTGGCAGTGCTTGAGGCTGGAGTAGAAAGTTAGTTGGCTATGTGGAAGACAAATACCTTACCCTCTGTATTATTTCTCCAGCCCTGTTATCAATCTACCTCAATGAACTCTCACTCACAGGCAATAGAGGTTTATATATATTCATGTATATTGTGTATTATATAGTTCAGATATTAACATTAATGTCGATAGTATTGTTACTGTTGACAAATAAATGAAATTTTTTTGGGGGGCCCACACCCGTTTGACACTCAGGGGTTACTCCTGGCTATGCACTCAGAAATCGCTCCTGGCTTGGGGGGACCATCTGGGATGTTGAGGAATCGAACCGCGGTCCGTCCTACGCTAGCTTGCAAGGCAGATGCCTTATCTCTAGCGCCACCTCTCTGGCCCAACAAATAAATGAATTTTTTTTTTTTTTTTGTTTTTTGTTTTTTGTTTTTGGGCCACACCCGGTGTTGCTCAGGGGTTACTCCTGGCTGTCTGCTCAGAAATAGCTCCTGGCAGGCACAGGGGACCATATGGAACACTGGGATTTGAACCAACCACCTTTGGTCCTGGATCAGCTGCTTGCAAGGCAAACACCGCTGTGCTATCTCTCCGGGCCCTAAATGAAATTCTTAACATTGCCAATTTTCGGGGGTTTCAAGGAAGACATGTAATAACTTAATTTATGAACACAGAAACTTTTTTTTTTTTGGTAACACCTGGTTGTGGTCACCTAGTGGTGACTCTTGACTCTGTGCACAGAAATTACTCCAGAGGTACTTGAGGGACCATGTGGGATGGCAGGGATTAAACCCAAGTGGGCACATGCAAGGCAAACTCCCTACTCACTGTTATTGCTCTGGCACCGAGAAAAACTGTATTTAATAAAGACTGAGAGAAGAGCTAGAGTACAGAGGCGAAAGGCCTTTGCACATAGCAAAAAAAAAACAAGCCTGGTTTTATACCTGAGACTGCTTAATGTCCCTGAGCACAGAGTTAGGAGTAATCCCTAGACATGCTAGGTGTTGCCTCAAAATAAAACAAACCAACAAAGGGGAGGATATATTTGAATTATATAACTGTCTCATAGAGAGAGAGAAAGGGCCGTGTTTTGCATGTGACTGATCCCCATCTCATGTATAGTTCTCCCAGCATCACCAAGAGTGATCTCTGAGCAAAAAAAGTAAGTTGCCAGCTACTGTGAACTATAGTGAATCATTTAGAGAAGATTTAAAGATAATATTTGTAAAGCTACTTTTTTTTTTTTTTTTTTGCTGTTCCACCACTCATCTCTGGATCCTTAATAAATGAACCTAGCCCCCAACCTAATCTTTGATTAGGCATATTTGGCAGAGAACAAAATTAATTTGTGGTTTGCTAGTATACAAGATTAACCCATTGATGGAATTCGAAATAGGTATCTAAGGATCGACAAGAGTTAACTTTTGAGTTGGTAAACCTTTTATTAACAGTGTAAATGACAGGTGTTTTTTGTTTGTTTGTTTTGGTTTTGGTTTTTTGGGCCACACCCATTTGACACTCAGGGGTTACTCCTGGCTATGTGCTCAGAAATCACCCCTGGCTTGTGGGGACCATATGGGACGCCGGGGGATCAAACCACTGTCCATCCTACGCTAGCGCTTGCAAGGCAGACACCTTACCTCTAGCGTCACCTTCCCGGCCCTGTAAATGACAGTTTTTAATCTTTTATTAGTTACCAAATTAAATGATAAATTTGATTTACCTTTTATTTGTAGTTTGGCTCCTCCTGTCATTTTTAATATATATATATATTTTTTTTGGTTTTTGGGTCACACCCGGGGGTACTCAAGGGTTACTCCTGGCTGTCTGCTCAGAAATAGCTCCTGGGGGACCATATGGGACACCGGGATTCGAACCAACTACCTTAAGTCCTGGATCGGCTGCTTGGAAAGCAAACACCACTATGCTATCTCTCCGGGCCCCATTTTTAATATTTTTAATGCATCTTCATACTTTTAATCTACTTCTTTGAATCACTGTACAACATATAACTTCTCATCTGTTCTTTACATTGGCATATAAATTTCATCATAATTTAAATATCTGCAATCATGTTTATAAATTGACTTTCTAAAATGTTACACTTTCTCTGTTAATGGAATCTTGATTCTGGCATTCATTTAAAAATACACTTTAGTGGGAGGAGCAAGAAAAAAAAACACTTTAGGGACTGGAGCCATAGTACAGTGGCAGGGCATTTGCCTTGCATGTTACCTACTTGGGACCACCTGTGTTTGATCCCCCCAGCATTTCATATGGTTTACCGAGCCTACAAGGAGTGATTTCTGAGCACAGAGTCAGGAATTAAATGCACCACCGGATGTGGCCCAAATCCTCCACCCCAGCATACTTTAGGGGCCAGAGCTATGATAGCACAGTGGGTGGGATGTTTGCCTTAAAAGTGGTCGACCAGGGTTTGATCCCTGGTATCCCATATGGTCTCTCGACTATGCCAGGAGTAATTTCTGAGTGAAGAGCCAGGAGTAAAGGCCCAAAACACAACAACAAAAAAATCCCACCAAAATCCACTTAAAAAATTCTTTCTAGAAATTTGGACTATATCTAGTCAGGGTTTTTTCTGGCTCTGTAATCCCTGATCTTTGTGCTCAGGGATTACTCTGTACAGGCTTACATTACATGTGCCAGCAATTAAACTTGAACTCAGGTCAGCCACATGCAAGGCAGTTAGTTACCCTAAACCACCCAGTGTACTATAGCATCTTAAAAAAATAATCAGAAATTGTATAATAACATCTTTTTTTTTAATTTATTCAACAGGCTACGAATACCTTTTATCTATAGATGAAATTTTACTTTAAAATTTTAATTCCTGGGCCAGAGAGATAGCACATCGCTAGGGTTTTTGCCTTGCACGCAGCTGACCTAGGATGGATGGTGGTTCAAATCTCGGCATCCTATATGGTCCCCTGAGACAGCTAGGAGTGATGTCTGAGCGCAGGGCAAGGAGTAACCCTGCAGGGTGTGACCTAAAAACAAAAACAAAAAAAACAAAAATTTTAATTCCCCAACTTTATCTAAATATATGATGTATCAAAAACACTGTATTATTTTGTAAGATTTATTAGAGAACATCAAATAATTGCTACTCTTATTAGGTATACTTTGTTTAAACTATATAATCAAGAATAGAACAGTTCTTAAACTTAATTGTACGGCGGGCGCCCTGTCTTGGTCCTCTCTGTCTTCCATGCCATTTTTTTGTTTTGTTTTGTTTTGTTTCGTTTCGTTTTGTTTTGTTTGGGTCACACCCAGCAGTGGTCAGGGATTACTTCTGGCTCTATACTCAGAAATGCTCCTGGCAGGCTCAGGGGACCATCTGGGACGTCGGGATTCGAACCACAGTCCTTCAGCACGCAAGGCAAATGCCCTACCTCCACGCCATCTCTCCCGCCCACCATGCCATCTTTTTAATACACTTTTAACAAGTTAAAGAAAATTAACTTTTAGATTCCATGTTGAGGTTTTGCTTTGGCCTCTTAAATTTATTTTTTAAATTCAAGTAAATGCATTAATATGAGTTCCCATTATCCCGTCTTTATTCCAAGATCCAAGTAAAACCTCAGTTAATTTGATACCAGGATAAAATTAAGTGTTAACACCTTATTTTTCTTGAAAAGACTATCTTTGCCTTACAAAGATTGTGCTTTAGAATAAATATACTCTCTGATAGTTGAGGGGTAAAAGAAAAGAATATTAAGCACCAGGTGTGACTCAGATGCTAGAAGAAATATTTTAAACTAAAAGTGCTAAATCAGTTATGATGTGTATATCTAAAATTTTGCTTATAGATTCTTATTTACAATATGAGAGTATATTTTTTTGTTTTTATTTGCTCCTTTGTATTAGAAAATACATTTATATTTGTACTAATTTGTCCAACTTGTTAGAAAATTGTAAGTGACATTTTAAATAGGGCAATTCATTTATTGAGTTTAAATTGTGATCCTGTTTTATATTACATCATAAGTAAAATAGAAAAATGTTCATATTATAAAACTATAACTAGAATATTTTGTACAACCATCTTGCCTCACATAGGAAAGAACTTATACTTTAAAACTGTTGCAAACTTTTGTTGTTTTGCTGAGTAAGGAACCAGGCAGATCTCATGAGTACACTTTTTACTACTACTACTACTACTACTACTACTACTACTGAGCCACATGCCTTATGTACAGCACAGTCCTTTTCCTCCCTAGAACAACCACCATGAAAATCTTGGTTTGAATGTGGGACTTTAGATTAGTCCAGCTTTTCTTCATCTCATTCCAGAAGTTTCCTTAATAGAGTTAATCTTTTAGAAATAAAAGTTATTCTTTTGAGGTAATCTGCTTCTGTAAACTGAGTGATTCTTAGTTACTGATGTGTTAAACTATATACTCTTTAGGTGTTTTTATCACCAAGTCTCAGTTTCCTTATCTATATTCACTTCACAGAAAAATTGAGTAAGGTTAAGTGTGACTCATCCATGAAATAAAAGTTTTATGGGTCCAGGGCTATAGCACAGTGGGTAGGGCATTTGTCTCGCACGTGGCTGATCTGCGTTTGATTCCTGGCATCCTACATGGTGCCCCAAGCCTTTTCTGAGCACAGAGCTAGGAGTAACCTGATTGCCGTGGGGTGTGGCTTGAAAAAGAACAATAATCCTATATTGGTGACCTATTTGCATATTTTTATTACTTAAATAAACTGGAAAATTTTTTAAAGTTTACATAAAGCATATAAGCAATGAGTGATATGCTTCATTATGTTTCTCAAATTTGCATATTTTCATTATGTTGATAAACCTTTTTAGAAAAGGTCTGAATATTGATTAGTTCAGTATCTATGTTCTAAATATGACATATAGTAGTGACTAAGTCTAAAAATGATGTAGCTAATGTATTTTTTTTCTTTAGCTTCCAGAGCAGTTGTAGCACAGCATGTTGCTCCACCTCCAGGAATAGTGGAAATAGATAGTGAGAAGTTTGCTTGTCAGTGGTAAGTGGCTTATTTCTCTTAAAGCTTTATCCTGTGAAAGAATCAAGCAAAGATGAAAAGGAAATGTTTCAGCAATTATTCAGAATGGTTTGTTTATTTTGCTTTTCTTTTTAGTTAGTTTAATTTTTGTATTTCTTTTTAGTATTTATATATAAAAATGAAATATACTACTAATTTTGGAGGGCTAAAAGGAAAAATATTCATCAGAATTAAAATTGTATTTGACTTGGATGTCATTAAATATTATCGTATAACTTTTCAGAGTAAAATTATGTTGAAAATCATCTTTGAAAATAAGATTTGTCTGGAGCCAGAGAGAGATTACAGGGATAAGGTGCTTGCATTGCACGTGGCCATTCCAGTTTGTCCAGTTCAGTCGTTTTCAGGTTCAGAATATTGTCCCCAGCTCTGCCAGGAATGAACTCTGAGCTTAGAGCCAGCAATAAACTCTCAACACTACTGGGCGTGATTCAAAAATTAAAAAAAGAAATAGAGAGGAAAAAGAAAGTAAGATAGATATATCAGTTTATAGAATTTGATTGTTTTGTTTATTTTTGATTATTTGGACCACACTAGGCAATGCTCAGGGGTTAGTCTTCTCAGGGACCATATGGGATGCCGGGGAATCAAACCCTGTGGGCTGTTTGCAAGGCAAGTACCCTAACCTCTCTATTATGGTTCCAGCCCTTTGTTTATTTTGTTTTGTTTTGAATTTTTTGGTTTTTGGGCTACCATTCATGGGTGCTGCTCAGAAGCTACTCCTGGCTTAGGGATCATTCTGGTCTTGTTATGAATAATAGAGAGATCTTGGAATAATACAGCCAGTATGTCAACTATGAAGTAATCCAGTTGTAAATATTTTTATGATAATACTGAGTAACCACATTGTGAAAAAGTATATTTCTTGGTTAAATATCTTTTATTATGAATATCTGTCTCAATGTTTATGAATTTTGACTTAAATTCTTGATAAGCAGCCTAAAATAAATCATTTTCCTATGATACATTCTTTTTTTGAAAACCCCCTTTCTCTCATTACTACCATTATTTGTCTAACATTTCATGCTCCTGTTACTTTGTCATATTTTTAGTGTTTTTGTATCTTTGTTCCTAAAACATTTTCTCTATATTTTTCTATTTTATTTAAATCAGGTTATGTTTTATTTCTTAATTATTTGCCTTTTCGGCATATACTATTTAAATATACTTTGACCCTTTCAACTTGATGCATCTCTTCAAATATGTGGAAATGCTATCTTTTACATTGAAACAAAAACTATTTATTCTTAGTACCCAGCGTTATGAAAGTTAGAAAAAGAATATACCACATCTCCTATAAAGTGTGTGCATTTAAATTGGTTAAATTTGATCCTAAAAATATCACTTGCACATTTCTGTCAGTTCTGAGGTCAGAGGATTTTTGGAGCAGGGGTAAGAAGAGAATAGTTTACCATCAATTTGTATTACTATTAAGATTGAAAAGCATCGTGTCAAGTTGCTTATTATGTAACTAGAATGCTCTTCATAAGATAACTGAGCCTCTGTCTTGTAGGGAGTGCTCATTTTGTGAAAAAAGATAATCTGAAGTTTGAATTAGTTTGTGATAAATTAGGATAGAAAGTGTCTGAAATGGAATGGGATTGTGCAACATGAGAAATATTTTGAGTATTTGAGAACTTGGGTAAGTTTTTTGTGGAAAGAATTTTATACAGATGCCACAAAAGTGTAACTTTAGAGGTTGGAGTGATAGATATCATAGCAGTAGGGCATTTGCCTTATACGTGGCTGATCCAGGACGGATCTGGGTTTGAGTCCCATCATCGCATTTGATCTCCCAAGCCTTCCAGGATTGATTTCTGAGCGCAAAGCCAGGAGTAACCCCTGAGGACTGTCAGGTGTGGCCCCCCACCCCCCAAAAAAAAATTTTAAAAAGGTGTAGCTTTAATTCTATTTTTTTAAATTTTTGTGTCTTTCATGAAAAATAGTTCACAATTGATAATTTCTGATATATTTTAATTTGTTACAAACAGAAACCCTATTTTCACTGGAACATAAGATTTTATATTTGTTTATGATTATATAAAAAATAGGCATGGTTAAATTAATTCCTTTTATTTGACTTTTTTTTTTTTTTTGCCTCTGCACTCAGAAATCGCTCCTGGCAGGCTTGGGGAACCAGAATGGATGCTGGGGATTGAACCTGGGTCTGTCCCTGGTCAGCCATCTGCATGCCAAACGCCCTACAAGCTGTGCTATTGCTCCGGCTCCATATTTGACTTTTCTAAAACCAAACTTTTTCTAATAGCTTGAATAAAATTTAATTTATAGACATAATTATTGGTTTATAACATTGCCTTTAAGTCGTTTTAGCTGTAAAGAATAAACTAAAACTTATTATGGAGTCTCTTATATTACAATTTCTTTGGTTTTATCTTTTAGGCTAAATGCTCATTTCGAAGTAAATCCAGATTGTTCTGTCTCTCGAGCAGAAATGTATTCTGAGTACCTCTCAACCTGCAGTAAATTAGCTCGTGGTGGAATTTTAACATCAACTGGATTTTATAAATGTCTTAGGTAACTAAAAGAATTTATAATGCCTTTGATCTTTAGAGAAAATAATATCTAGCTAGTATCTTGCCTCAGTACTTAACATTTTGTACAGTTACATTTAACATGGTGGAAGTTGAAATGCAAGGAAATTTTGGAAAATAATCTGGCAATTGTATTTGAATATTATGAAGTTTATTAAAGAAAAGGGAAAATTAAGTTCCTTCTCTTTGTACTTTTTGTAGTTTTTTAAGAAATGAGTTTACCCTTTTTAACCTTAAGTATTAAACTGTACCTTTTTTTGTTTTGTCTTAAATTTCTCAAGATTTTGACATTTTTGAAAAGCTTATAAATCTTTCTACCAGCTCTTTGAAGTATGTACGTAGAGTAGAATTGCTTAAAACCCAACAGTGTTAGTATTTTAAAACTTTGGAGCATTGATTTTTTTCTTTTTCTCCTTCTTATACTATAGGGGATAGTTATATGAATCATATCATTCATAAATCGCAGCAGATATACTTCTGCTGTGCACAAGAGCATTTTTGGAGGAATGAAGCCAGTGATTTTTATTTTCTGCTGTACTAGTTATAAAATTGAGTATGTGTGTGTTTTACAGAACAGTCTTTCCCAATCATACAGTGAAGAAAGTGGAGGATTCTAGTAATAACGGGCAGGCGCATATTCATGTAGTAGGAGTAAAACGGAGGGCCATACCACTTCCTATTCAGATGTATTATCAGCAACAACCAGTTTCTACTTCTGTCGTTCGTGTTGATGCTGTTCCTGATATTTCTTCGAGTCCTTCACCTGCAGGTACTAGTTTTTTATTGCTTTTTAATAGAATTTATTTACTAACAACACTTTGCAGTAGTATTTTCTTATGTGTTCTCTCATTTAATGATTCTGATATGATGTCAAGTTGTTAAACTTAATAAAAAAACTTTTATATTAAGTAAAATTTCCCATCCACCTTGTCTGTCATTTTACTATAAATTTTTATTTCCTCCTACCTCTATATTTTCAGGTATTCCTCATGGAGCACAAACTGTAGGAAACCATTTTCAGAGAACTCCTGTTACCAACCAGTCTTCAGCTATGACTGCAACACAGATGTCTTTTCCAATACAAGGTGTTCATACTGTGGCACAGACTGTTTCAAGAATTCCACCAAATCCTTCACTTCATACCCACCAGCAGCAAAATGCTCCAATGACTGTCATCCAGAACAAAACTCCAATTCCTTGTGAAGTTGTTAAAGCTACAGTAATCCAGAATTCTGTACCCCAGACTGCAGTTCCTGTTAGTATTGCCTCACAGACTTCTCTTGTTCAGAATCATAGTACAGGGCCACAACCTGTTACGGTTGTAAATTCCCAGACATTGCTTCACCATCCATCTGTAATTCCACAGCAGTCACCATTACATACAGTGGTACCAGGACAGATACCTTCTGGCACTCCTGTTACAGTGATTCAACAAGCTGTCCCACAGAGTCATATATTTGGCAGAGTACAGAACATACCTGCATGTACTTCGACAGTTTCACAGGGTCAGCAGTTAATCACCACATCACCGCAACCTGTGCAAACTTCATCTCAACAAACATCAACTGGGAGCCAGCCCCAAGACACTGTTATCATAGCACCTCCACAGTATGTTACAACTTCTGCATCCAATATTGTCTCAGCAACTTCAGTACAGAACTTTCAGGTAGCTGCAGGACAAATGGTTACCATTGCTGGTGTCCCAAGTCCACAACCTTCAAGGGTTGGGTTTCAGAACATTGCACCCAAACCTCTCCCTTCTCAACAAGTTTCATCAACAGTGGTACAACAGCCTATCCCACAACCACAACAGCCAACTCAACAGAGTGTAGTAATTGTAAGCCAACCAGCCCAACAAGGTCAAACTTACACACCAGCCATTCACCAAATTGTTCTTGCTAATCCAGCAGCTCTTCCAACTGGTCAGACAGTTCAGCTAACTGGACAACCAAGCATAACTCCATCGTCCTCACCGTCACCTGTCCCAGCTACAAATAACCAACTCCCTACTGCCATGCCATCATCTTCCACCTCCCAGTCACAAGGACCACCTCCTACTGTCAGTCAAATGCTCTCTGTGAAAAGGCAACAGCAGCAGCAACAGCAGCAGCAGCATTCACCAGCATCCCAACCGCAACAGGTACAGGTACAAGTTCAGCAGCCACAAGTACAGATGCAACAAGTACAACCACAGCAAACAAATACAGGAGTTGCTCAGCCGGCTTCTGGTGAGTCAAGTCTAATAAAACAGTTGCTTCTTCCAAAGCGTGGCCCTTCAACTCCGGGTGGTAAGCTTATTCTCCCAGCTCCACAAATTCCTCCACCTAACAATGCAAGAGCTCCTAGCCCTCAAGTGGTCTACCAGGTGGCTAATAACCAAGCAGCAGGTTTTGGAGTTCAGGGGCAAACTCCAGCTCAGCAGCTATTGGTTGGGCAACAAAATGTTCAGTTGGTCCAAAGTGCAATGCCATCCACAGGGGGAGTACAAACTGTGCCCATCTCGAACTTACAAATATTGCCAGGCCCACTGATCTCAAATAGCCCAGCAACCATATTCCAAGGGACTTCTGGCAACCAGGTAACCATAACAGTTGTGCCAAATACAAGTTTTGCAACTGCAACTGTGAGTCAGGGAAATACAACTCAGCTCATTGCTCCAGCAGGAATTAACATGAGTGGAACACAGGCAGGAGTTGGGCTTCAGGTGCAAACACTTCCGGCCCCTCAAGCATCTCCAGCTGGACAATCATCTTGTACTACTGCTACTCCCCCATTCAAAGGTGATAAAATAATTTGCCAAAAGGAGGAGGAAGCAAAAGAAGCAACAGGTTTACATGTGCATGAACGTAAAATTGAAGTCATGGAGAACCCGTCATGCCGACGAGGAGCCATGAGCACCAGCAATGGGGATACAAAGGAAAATGAAATACAGGTGGGAAGTCTTTTAAATGGGAGAAAATACAGTGACTCAAGTCTACCTCCTTCAAACTCAGGGAAAATTCAAAGTGAGGCGAATCAGTGCTCACTGTTCAGTAATGGGCCATTGTTAGAGTTAGGTGAGAATGGAGCATCTGGAAAACAGAATTCAGAGCAAGTGGACATGCAGGATATCAAAAATGATTTGAAAAAACCTCTAGTCAACGGAATATGTGATTTTGATAAAGGAGATGGTTCTCATTTAAGCAAAAACATTCCAAATCACAAAACCTCCAATCATGTTGGCAATGGCGAGATATCTCCCGTGGAACCACAAGGGACATTAGATGCAACTCAGCAAGATACTGCCAAAGGTGATCAACTAGAAAGAATTTCTAATGGACCTGTATTAACTTTGGGTGGCTCCTCATCTGTGAGCAGTTTACAGGAAGCTTCAAGCACGGTACCACAGCAATTGAGTGGCACTGATTTGCCTAATGGACCTCTTGCTTCAAGTTTGAATTCAGATGTGCCTCAGCAACGCCCAAGTGTAGTTGTCTCACCACATTCTACGTCCTCTGTTATACAGGGGCATCAAATCATAGCAGTTCCTCCTCGCTCAGGATCCAGAGTGTCCCATTCTCCTGCCCTGTCATCTGATCGGTCTACAAATGGCACAGCAGAATGCAAAAGTATAAAGAGACCAGCAGAGGATAATGATAGGGAAACAGTTGCAGGAATTCCAAATAAAGTAGGAGTTCGAATTGTTACAATCAGTGACCCCAACAACGCTGGCTGCAGTGCAACGATGGTTGCCGTGCCAGCGGGAGCAGATCCAAGCACTGTAGCTAAAGTAGCAATAGAAAGTGCCGTTCAACAGAAGCAGCAACATCCACCAACGTATATACAAAATGTGCTCCCACAGGTAAGTCTTTTTACTATTGCTTTTCTCCTAAGAAATTCTTATGTATCATCACTGTGATTGTTAGGTGGAAATGCATTGTTCTCTCATTTCTCACCTTGAAAAGTTAATTCATACATTAGTGTACTCAAGCTATGGTGTTCATTTTGTGTTTTTGTAATACAAAATTTCATTGTTATCCATAGGACATAATTTAAAAAAAAACAAAAAACATTTTTAGGGGCCGGAGCGATGGTGCAGGGCATAAGGCATCTATCTATCTGCCTTGCATGCTCCAGCCTAGGACGGACCACGGTTCTATTCCCGGACATCCCATACGGTCCCCCAAGCCAGGAGTGATTTCTAGGCGCATAGCCAGAAGTAACCCCTGAGCATCACCGGGTGTGGCCCAAAAAAAACGAAGACAAAAACAAAAAACCTTTTTTTACAGATCCAAATTATAAATCTGTAGACCTCAAATAATATTTATAAGCTAACACGTAGGGAATTCTAAATATGTAAGATGTAACTTAGCCTTCTTAGAGTTAGGGGAGTACAGGTAACTGCTGAAATTAATACAAGTAGGAAAGTTTATATTTGATTTCGACATTAGTGTGTTTTAGCAGTTATTTTCAACATACTTTTGTAACAAGTATAGGCCTCTTTAAGAACTTAATCAAATGTGTTCCTCTTACATCTATATCTTGAATTAGTTGCCTTTATTTCTTTAAGTATGAGTACATGTAGTTTTGTTTTATCTGTGCTAATACTCATAATTATGTATTTCTTCTGTACTTTTTACTGTCAGTTTCTGTGGTTTCTTAATATCTGCTGTTTCATATTTAACATATCCTAGTAAAGAATAGTGATTTCTAATCTATGATTATATATTGTGTTTTGGGGGTTCAGTAAGGTTATAAGGATTTGAAGGATAAGTGTGTTTGTCTCTTTTGAAACTAAAGCCTCATTGAAGTTGTCTTACAATTCTCTGGATTACTTTTCCTGTCTAAATAATGACGGTGTAGTCTGAACCTTTTGTGTGGCCATTGCTAACCCTATTGAGTGATTATCTAGTGTGTTTTTTTTTATCTCAGCTTATGGTGATAACATTAAATATAACCCCATTTGGAACATTGCATAAAATCTGAGTGTGTGGAGAAATATGGTAGATAAATACAGTCACTTGCTTCAGAACAGTTGATCCTCAAATGCATTTTTTGTTGTGATTGAACAAAGCCTAGAAAGTATTGATGTAAGAGCAAAATGAGATTTTTATTTGTGTTTTTTAGTATATTTTGGATCTGTTTCACATTACTTAAATGTTGAAGCGCTTCAGCGGATGTTCATGGCAGTAATACTATGTTTTGGTAAAAAGAAGTTGAAATTTTTAATAATTACATTAAAAATTCAGTACAGTGTATAGTATTAATAAGCTTGTGATAAATTGTTTTCTATTTTTCATTTCCCATTTTATCTTTATTATGTGCTTCACTGTTTTCTTCTTAGATTGAAAATGCTTAATAGTTGTAATGTATCAAGCCAAGCTAGAAGAAAAATTCATTACTGTGGAATTGGGTTTTTTTTTTTTTCTTTTTTTTGGTTTTGGGGTCACACCGGCAGTGCTCAGGGGTTACTCCTGGATTTATGCTCAGAAATTGCTCCTCGCAGGCTTGGGAACCATATGGGATGTCAGGATTTGAACCACCATCCTTCTGCATGCAAGGCAAATGCCTTACCTCCATGCTACCTCTCCGGCCCACTGTGGAATTGTTTTATCAAAACTTTTTGTCTCTTTAATTTAATCTTCTAATTTAATCAACACACACAGTACAAAAATCATTAAAAATTGGGCTGGGAGAGAGTTAAGTAACTGGGGCACATATCTGACATACCCGGCACTATAGGACCTGAGCAGCAGCATGTCCTCGGTCTTTTGTGCTGATTGACATTGCTGGTGGAACTCCAAAACTTCCTGAGCACCTGTTGTTTGGGATATTCCTCTCTTCCAAAGAGGAAGGAAGAATATATGTTAATACTGTTTCAGAGATGCGGCATGAAGATGATGTATAACTCACCCAACATCACAAATTAATAAGAGTTAGTGCCAGGAGTGAAATTTGGTTGTGTATTTGAAACAAATAAATGTCCTTATTCTGTCTTTCTGTTTTTCTAAAAGGTTTCTTGTAGAATTCTTGTAATCATTTGACTCTGACATTACAGAATGTGTCATTAAGTGATCATTTTAGTACATTAATAGTATAGTGTCCTAAATAATTAATACATTGAATATATGTGTCTAATTAAAACCACTAATACATTTTATTTCTAATCTGGAAAGAAAATGCATTCTAAACTTCCATGTATTCCCCACAGATTGTAGTTTATTTAAAATATAGTCACTGCCTTCTTGATTTCTAAAACTGGTATTTGGTTGACATAGAGACGTTTAAAACTTAACAAGGAAAGCAAAACATGGTGTTTACGAAAATAAGAATTAAACTAAGAATTTTTATATATAGCACTCTTAGAAGTGCCTTCTACAAAGTTAACACTCAGTACAGGCAGGTATTTTTCCTTTTATTTGGGGTGAAGTACTTATAATGTCTGTAAAAAAAAATCTGTTAAATAGCATCATAAGTTGCCAGTTGTGCATTTTTAATTCTACTGAAACATTTTATTTGTTGCCCATATTAAAAAAATTATATATATCTAAATCTGCAGGTTTGAGGGGATGGGGGCAAGATTTGGTAACCAGAGATCACTACTGGAGATATTTTGTCAGGCTTGTAGGCCTAACAGTTTGATGCTTGTGTCTGGGGCTACTATGATCACCCTGGCTGTTCATAGGGTATACCATGTACCCTAGGAATTGAACTCAGGGCCTTATGCATGCAAAGCATATGCTCCAGACACTTCAGCTATTTTTCTAGTCCTAAAAATCTTATTTTAGATCATTTTATTGGTTTAATTGTATTTTATTTACTATTTGAATTGGTATAAACAGGGATAGATTAAGATGAGGATTTAAATTTTTTTTTTCAGGCGAGTCTTGTTATTTCCACATAGTAAGGGGTCTAAGGATTTTTAAGAGGGCTCTCAGATGTCAGACATTTAAAATGAACAAGGAGAAGGCTAGCTAGAAAGACTATAGGAGATGTTCCATTGAAAATGGTTAACAGGGTCCAGCGTGGTGGCACAAGCGGTAAGGCATCTCTGCTTTGCTCACGCTAGCGTAGGATGGACCACAGCTCGATCCTCTGGCATTCCATATGGTCCCCCAAGCAAGGAGCGATTTCTGAGCACATAGTGAGAAGTGGCCCCAAAACAAAATGGTTGACAGGTAATCATTGCTAATAGTTTTTTTCTCTTTTGTTACTTCCCCATTAATTGTACTAATTTCATTGCAGAAAAGAAATTAATAACAGAAATGCCAAAGGAGCCTGAGAAGATAGTATGGCAGATAAGGCACTTTGCCTTGGCATGTGGCTCACTTGGTTTAATCCCTTTTGGTACCACATTTGGTCTCTGAGCATGGCTAGGAATATAGCTGGTTTTGCTTCAGATCAGCTTTAATATCTTCCTTCTCCTTCCAAAAATCTTTAAAAAAAATTCTTTTACCAGGTTGGCTGCATGCAAGCCATGTGGCCTCTCTGAGTTTGATTCTCAGCCTCCCATATGATTCCCTGCACACTTCTTGAAATAATTGTTGAGTACAGAGCCAAGAGGGTCTCCAAACAATATTTTAACAGAAAAGATATATTAAAACAACATATAACTGTGGGTCAAGTATTAGTATTAGGCTGGAGTTTATGTAAATAAAAATTGTACCTACTTCTAGAAAGATCGTTTGCTGTTGAACTTGCAACATATTAGAATGCTGTTTCTTCAAATATCTACTCCCTTGTTCTGTTGTTAGGCCAAGGTCCAGTTCATTCTCTGGTGTCATGGCCCTCCCTGTCTGAAGAGGAGCAATCTGGTAGCTTCCTGGCATCACCTAGGGTAGCTCTGAGCCTAAGCACTGAAACCCATTGCACACACAGCACCGCGTGGGAGATCCAAATATATGAGAAATGTTTAATTTCCTCATGAATTTTATTAACATATGTATTTTATGTTTCTGTATACTATGTTTGGATTTAAGATGCCGGACTCTGACTTCTGTTTTTGTGGGGGAGAAGGGAAACACAGTGCAAGTGTTGCTTAGGAAGCTGGGAGCCCCTCTGGGAGCCCCTCCCAACAGTTCTCCACTAACCAGACCAGCTGTTCAATGCAGAGACTTAGAGATTTGGAGCTATGTGGGTTCTGCAGTACTAGGAATTACATCAGGAACCTCTGGGGCTGTACCAGTGATGCTCTGGATACTGTGTATTGCTAGGAATCCAACACTAGTACTATCTTCCCAGTCCCTGAACTCCCTTCTTGAGTTGGTACATAGGTCAAAACCAGAAATTTTAATACTATTGTTAACATTTTTTAAATCATAATCATTTTAAAAATATTTTGAGTAAAAAACGTATTTCCCCAATATTTGCTATTAAACTTTTAAGTTTATAGTGCTAAAAAAATTACTTAGGTACCACATATAAACATGTAACTATAACTCTTGTTCCTTACAAGCATTTGGAAGTATCTCTTTACCTTTTTTAAAAAGGAATATACTTTCATACTTCTTTTTTTTTGGGGGGGGGTCACACCCAGCAGCGCTCACGGGTTACTCCTGGCTCTATGCTCAGAAATCGCTCCTGGCAGGCTCAGGGGACCATATGGGATGCCAGGATTTGAACCAATGACCTTCTGCATGAAAGGCAAATGCTTTATCTCCATGCTATCTCTTCGGTCCCACTTTCATACTTCTTTAGTTAAATTCTTATGGTATTTTACTCTATTCATCATTATGCTTACCTTAATTTCATTTTATTTAATCTTTTTTTTGTTTTGTTTTGTTTTGGTTTTGGTTTTTGGGCCACACCCGGCGGTGTTCAGGGTTTCTGAGCTATCTGCTCAGAAATCGCTCCTGGCAGGCATGGGGGACCATATGGGACGCCGGGATTTGAACCAACCACCTTGGGTCCTGGATCGGCTGCTTGCAAGGCAAACACCACTGTGCTATCTCTCCAGCCCCTATTTAATCATTTTTTGCATCTTTTTGTTTTTGGACCACACCTAGCTTGTCACTCAGGAATCACTCCTGGTAGAACTCGGGGCTATATATTTAGTCAAACATCACCCCTGTCTCTCAAGGGTGACTAGTATCAAATGCAAGCACCTTGTATGCTGTACTGTCTCTGCATTGCCTCTTAAGTGACTTCCTCCATTTCCTCATAAGTGACTTTCAAAAGAAATTGAACTTTTATTACTACCTAATAATTTATTTTGAGAATAGACTATAGTTTTTTAATACTATTGAAAAGTTTAAATTTTAGTTATTCTAAGGTTCTTTATGAATTTAATTGTTTATTAAGAAATTAAGAGCTTAGGATGATCTTAAATCTCTACTATCATATCAGAAGGTATTTTCAATGTAACCTAGAATTTTTAACCATAGTTACCCTTGGAAAAATACTAACTAAATAGTAATATGGGTGCCAGAATGATAGTACAGTGAGTAATGTGTTTGCCTTGCAAGTGACTAACCTGGATTCACTCTCCAGCATCCATCTGGTCCCTTTCGAATAGCCAGGATTAATTCTTGAGTGCAAAGCCAGGTAGGTAACTCCTTGGCATTGCTTAGTGTGGCCCCACAACCAAAAAAATACAGGAGTATGTTATAAAAAATAAATTTGCTATATTAACTAATATTTGTAGCTAAATTTATGGTTTATGATATGGTAAGCCAAGAGTGAAAAATAATGTTTAACAAAAACTTTCTGCATTATATGGTTGGAGAGATAGTACAAATTACCAGTTGCTTCTCTTAAGTGCAGTTGACAGACCTCAGTATTGCATATATTTTCCTGAGCTTAAGTCTAGAGTAAACCCTGAACAGCAAATCTTATGCCCTAGATATGTCGTCAGAACAAATCTAAAAATACAAAGTTTTTACAGAGGGATAATTTTCAAGGGGCTAGAGATTATATTGGTAGGTACATACCTGCATATTTTCTCATACATGGACTCCATCTTTGACACAATAAACTGAAATGTTTTATTTTTTTGTGAAGAACATATATAAATATATATAAAGTACATTTATAGTCCATTCATTTCTAGTTAAATCTATGTTTACTAGGATTTACATGCCTTAGAAATCTTAATTCTAAGTAATGTATTTCTATAACAACATTGTGATCTTGCTCTGGTTTATGTTAAGTAATGAATTAATATTTCCTAAGTATTTTTGTGAAATTATTTCAGAGGAAAATTTAATCCTTTAGATTAAAAGTACAAATGAAATTTCAGCTGTTAGAGGTGCATATCTTGAATGTATTCACTTATAAAAGCCTGTGATATAAAATGAATGTTTCTTATATCTCAAAAATTATGCTCTTATGTCTTTCACAGAACACTCCTATGACACCTTCACCAGCTGTGCAAGTGCAAAACCAGCCTAACAGTTCTCAGCCTCCTTTCAGTCCATCCAGTCAACATGCGGATCCTGTGAGAAAACCTGGGCATAACTTCATGTGTCTGTGGCAGTCTTGTAAAAAGTAAATGGCACTTTACAAATGAATATGTTTAGATACAAATGAATGTTCTTTGTCTGGAATTCTTTTACATCTAAATTTTAGTCACCTGTAATTTCATGAAATATTTTTTTGAAATTACTTTCTGTTCGGTTGGGAAGGGGACACCTGGATTCAGGGGCTAATCAGGAACCGTATACCTGATTCTAGGTGCCTATAATCAGACTTAGGGCTCCCACTAGCATTGATTTTATTTAAATCAATTTTTAAACCACCTCCCACATCTAATATTAAAAATAGTTTTATTAAAATAAAATAAAAATAGTTTTATTAAAAAATGTTTTGTGGGGCCGGAGAGTTAGCACGGAGGTAGGGCATTTGCCTTGCATGCAGAAGGATGGTGATTCGAATCCCAGCATCCCATATGGTCCCTGAGCCTGCCAGGAGCGATTTCTGAGCGTAGAGCCAGGAGTAACACCTGGTGCTGCCGGGTGTGACCCAAAAACAAAACAAAACAAACAACAAAAAAAGATGTTTTGTACTGAATAGTGTGTATAGATCCAATGGCACTTCAGATAAGATATTATTTACTTGATGGAGTAGAATGATAGTTCTTCCAACCAATTCATTTCTACCTGTTGAGCAGCCTGTACTATGGGCTTACTCCTGGTACTGCAGTCAGGAATCACTATGGCTGGCTTACGGGTCATATGATAGTACCTAGGCCAGTTACATTTAAGTGAAGCAGCACTACTTCTGCAGCCCCAAATTAGAAATGGATATAAATGGCTGGAAAATTGCTTTATTGCTTAACAACATTGATGATTGCATGTACCACCATGGCTCACACTTAATACCAACTGCAACTCTGGGATCATGTGCTAATGGCAGATTAAAAGGACGTAGTATATTTGTACTCTTAATATTTAAAGTATTTACTTATAGTTGTATTATTAACTTATTTATCTTACTTCTTATTTGTTTTGTCTTCTTTCTTTAGCTTAAGTTTAGTGAAATTTACAATACATATTTACTATTAATTACATCTAATTAAAAAACTGAACTTCATTAATTATTTAAAAATCTTGTGAGAGAGGGGCCGGAGATAAAGCTTGGAGGTAGGGCATTTGCCTTGCAGGTAGAAGGACGGTGATTCGAATCCCAGCATCCCATATGGTCCCCGTGCCTGCCAGGAGCGATTTCTTTTTTTTTTTTTTTTCATTATTAATTTTTATTTTGCCAGGAGCTATTTCTGAGTGTTGAGCCAGGAATAACCCCTGAGCGCTGCTGGGTGTGACCCAAAAACCAAAAAAAAAAAAAAAAATCCTGTGAGAGAATCATCTTATCAGATATTTTGAGTAGTTACTATTATATATTCTATTCTGCTTATCAAAATGCTGAAATCAAGTTCATAATTCTATTATTTTTCTAATTGTTTGGACCACATCGACTGGTGCTCTGGACCATTTAGTGCCAAGAACTCCTGTGTGCAAAACATGTGCTCTAGTCTCTGATCCACCTTCTTGGCCTATATTTTGAATAAACTTTTATTTGATCACTTAAGACTAAGGAAGGTTTTGGTACTTTTGGAGAAGGTCCACATCTCAACCTACATATGTATTTCTGGTCTCTTGTACTTGTCTAGATAAAACTATTTTCCTTCTGGAACTGGAGATATAAGACAGTGGGTAGGGTGCTTTCTTTGTATTCAGCCTACCCATGCTTGATCTCCTGCACCACACATGAATAAGAGTTTATAGATAAATCAGATTTGTATTCTCAAGAAAGAATAAGGATACTTAGATTTCTTCTAGAAATAGCTGGAATTGATACTAAAATTTTAATTTCTATTAAATTTTTTATTTATTTTTTTATTAAAATTTTAGAAGTAACATAGTTTAAAAAATGTGTAAAAAAACCAACTAGCATTTCTATACATCTTGTTAAGGATATATCTGAAGACCATAGTTGATATATAAAACATTCATGTTGATGATTTGAAAATATTTGGTAGAAAAGATTACCTGAATGGAAATATGTTTTTCGTGATAATGTATTTCTGCTGGTGAATACGTAATTCTAATTAAGTTGCCAGTTTGAAATTAATTATTAATTAGATTAACAGACAACTTGGAATAGAAAGCAATAAGGGAATAAAATTAGAATTAGTTTTCTGTATCTTTTCTCTGAATTTTTATATAATAGCCATAAAACCAGAGAATTGATGTTTTTCTATCTGAAACTTTTATCACATTAGTACTTGTAAAAGGTTTTGTATAAGAACTCCAGCTCTGTATTTTGCTAGAATTATTATATGTAAGTCATCAGCTGGTTTAGACTTCGTTAATCTGAGAAATATCTCATGTAATATTTTTGTTTGTTCATTTTGGTTGTTTTAATTTAATTTGATTTTGGGTCATAGCCAGCAGTGTTCAGTGGTTACTCCTGTCTTGGGGTTCATATGAGCTACTAGGGATCAAACTCCATTTGGCAGTGTGCAAGGCAAGAGCCTTACTCGCTAAACTCTTTTTTTTTTTTCTGGTTCCTCATGTAATATTTTTTTATTAATTTAATTAAGCATTAATTTAAGATGTGCATGTTTCTTGGGTTTAACGGCTGGCTGCATAAGGAAATACTTATTTTTCTAGACTATTAAGAGATTAAAATTAGTTGAAGGCATTTATCTTAGTTTATCTTAGGTCTCCCCCCCCCTTTAAATAATAGACTCTAAAAGAATATATCTAGATGATGTTAGAAGACAAAGTTACATACTTTTGAGGCATACCATGAGATAATATAGTGAGCAGGGCATATGATTCCCTTAGCCTTTCAGGAACACAGAGCAAGCCCTAAGCACTGCCAGGTGTAGCCCCTCCTCAACAAACAAACAAAAACAAGTTATATTGTTAAACATTTGTCATATTCTATTTGAAGTCTTACTGATTTTTATTGAAAATATTTTGAGCAAAGCAGAGGGAGATGATTCAAATTGGGGCACATGCTTTGTACATTTAGAGGGCCAAAATCTATCTCCACCACTACTGGATCTCCCAAGCATTGTGCTGAGAGTACGATGGATGATTCCCTCCTGCACCCACAAAAGAACTTTTCTAGACCTAAGAGATAAAACAAAAAATAAGGAAGGTGTTTGCTTACCTTATATGCAGCCAAACCAGGTTCAACTACTGTTATCAAATAAGGTCCTCATAGCTCCTCCAGGTGTGATTCTCGAGTGCAAAGCCAGCAGTAAACCTAAGCATTGTGTGCTATGGCCCCAAAACAAAACCAAGCATAAATACTGGGATCAAGACTTTAGTAGATGGGGCCCGGAGAGATAGCACAGCGGCGTTTGCCTTGCAAGCAGCCGATCCAGGACCAAAGGTGGTTGGTTTGAATCCCGGTGTCCCATATGGTCCCTTGTGCCTGCCAGGAGCTATTTCTGAGCAGACAGCCAGGAGTAACCCCTGAGCACCGCCGGGTGTGACCCCAAAACCAAAAACCAAAAACCAAAAAAAAAAAAAAAAAAAAAAGACTTTAGTAGATGGGGTTAGAGTAGATTCACAGCAGGTAGAGCATTTACCTTGCATGCAGTCAACCAGGTTTGATCTCCTGCATTCCATATGGTTCCCCTTGCCTGCCAGGAGTGATATCTGAGTGCAGAGCCAGGAACAATCCCTGAACACCTCCAGGTATAGCCCCAAAATAAAACAAACCTCAATAGATTAAGCATAGGCTATTTTTTCCTTTTCTTTCTTTCTTTCTTTCTTTCTTTCTTTCTTTCTTTCTTTCTTTCTTTCTTTCTTTCTTTCTTTCTTTCTTTCTTTCTTTCTTTCTTTCTTTCTTTCTTTCTCTTTTTTTTCCTTCCTTCCTTCCTTCCTTCCTTCCTTCCTTCCTTCCTTCCTTCCTTCCTTCCTTCCTTCCTTCCTTCCTTCCTTCCTTCCTTCCTTCCTTCCTTCCTTCCTTCCTTCCTTCCTTCCTTCCTTCCTTCCTTTCCTCCCTCCCTCCCTCCCTCCCTCCCTCCCTCCCTCCCTCCCTTCCTTCCTTTCTTTTTTTCTTTTTTTTGTTTTTGGGCCACACCCAGCGGTGCTCTGGGGTTCTCCTGGCTATCTGCTCAGAAATAGCTCCTGGCAGGCACAGGGGATCTTATAGGATTGGAACCAACCACCTTAAGTCCTGGATCCGCTGCTTGCAAGGCAAACACCGCTGTGCTATCTCTCCGGCCCTATTTTTTTTCCTTTTTTAAAAGGAATTTCATACTGTGTGAGATTCTAACTTAGTTTATAAATTTGTCGTTTCCTTTGAAACCACAGAGTTATAAGTTGTTTCTTAAACTAGTATGATTTCAGATCTCAGCATATATAAAGGAAAAATTTTATTTACCATAGGTATTATGAGAGATACTATTAATAAGAATTAAAATATGTCTGGGGCCTGAACAGTGGGTAGGGTTCCTTGCATATGACCCACCCAGGTACACTCTCTTGCATCCTGCCACTCCATGAGCCCTGCCAGGAGTTGAACCCTAAGTGTAGAACCAGGGGTAATTCCTGAACATTGCCAGGTTTGACCCAAAAACAAGAACAAAAGAGAAAAATTAAATGTACCCAAGGAGTCAGAGATATATAGCAGATAGGATGCATACCTTGCATGTGGCAGTCCTAGATTCAGTCATCCTGGCGTACCATTATTGTCCCCAGTCCACATCAGAAATTATTCTGGAGCCAGGAGTTAAATATAATTTAAATATTCCTGAGTTTTTATGTAGTGATAAATTCATACCTAATCCAATTAATCAGTCATGTGTTAAGGACAGTAGGGAAAAATACTGAGTTTTTAGTCAACCTTTGCCTAGTAAGTAGTTCTAGAAAACATAATTTTTGAAAACAAATTTTTGAAACATTGTTCTCTATGGTAAAGTGGTGATCAATTTTTCTGCTTCAAAGAACCATCATAGTCAGACTGGAGAAGAGAGTACAGGGATTAAGGTGTTTTTCTTGCACATGGCTAATTCCTATAACTCTCCAAGCTTTTCCTTAACACCGCTGGGTGTGGCCCTAATGTCTTCCCCTCTAAGAAAATCAAGAGCTGTCATAGAAATAAAAGTTTGTGGGACCAGAGCTATAGCATAGTGGGTAGGATGTTTGTATGCCTTGCATGGGGCCAACCTGGGTTCAGTTCTTGCATCCCAAATGGTTCCTGAGCGTGCCCAGAATAATTTCTGAATGCTGTCAAGAGAAACCTCCAAATGCTGCTGGGCATGAACCTCCCCAAAAGAAAAATAAAAGTTTATGTATGTGAATGTGCGAAGTACATAATAAGTAGTAAACATAAAGAAGTACATGATGCTACATACAGTTGTACTAAGAATAGGAGTACAATTGCTAATTCTGAGTCTCAGATTCATTATCCCATTTTCCAGATCCATTGACATGCTTTAGATTTCTCTCATTGAAAATTCAGGTACATACATTACCAGTCATTTTTATTTCATCTTTTAGCTGTGTTTAATTTTATCTTTAAGCTTATGTTTAAGTCTTATAAATATTGCATTCGATGCTTAAATTGTTCAATTCTTCAGTACAGGTGTAAATGTAGGGCACAAATTGTGTTTCATTTAGGAAATAGGGTCCTTCCAGAGTGGTGCTCAGGAGGCCCTGAGGCCCTTCTGTGTAATACTTGCCAAAGCAGACTAGCAGTTTAATGTTGGTCCTGATGATGAGGTTATGCTTGGGTCCTAGTGTGACAGGGTTTACCTGAAGACTTGGACCAACTCCAGGGATTATACCTAAAGTTGGCTTGGGCAGAAGGGTCTATACTCAGGGCATGTAGTAATGGGGATTTAAGTGGAGTCAGCCACATGCAAGTCTTAAGCCTGTTGTAGGACACACATTTTAAAAGAATGGTTAACCGATATGGTTAACTTGATATGCATCTATTTTATATTTTGTTATGTAAAATATGTGACGATTTGAGACTAAAAAAATAGACAAACATATTACCAAAATTAGTAGGAATGAGTGCTGGAAAATAAAATACACAACCATCGTATTAATACTAGTATCAAGATGAGGCTTGAGCACAGCTGCAGGATATTTACCTTGCATGCGACCAACCCGGACAAACCCGGATTTGATCCCCAGCATCACAAATGGTCCCCCTGAGCCTGCCAGGAGCGATTTCTGAGCGAGAGCCAGGAGTGACCCCTGTGTGCTACTGAGTGTGGCCCAAACCTCCCTCCCCAAAATACTAGTATCAAAAATATACTTGAACGTTATCTGTTAATGATATTTAGAAGGGAAAGAAGTCAAGGGAACAGAGAGAAAGTACAGCAGTATGGGTCACCAGAACTACATGTTGTCTAGGAACCACCAATATGATGCTTGAGCATAAGCCAGAAATAAGATCTGCTTTCACGGGCCAGAGTGGGGGTGCAGGCAGTAGGCGTTTACCTTGCACCTCTAACCTAGGATGGACTGCGGTTCCATCCCCTGGCGTCCCATATGGTCCCCCAATCCAGGAGTGATTTCTGAGCGTATAGTCAGAAGTAACCCTGAGTGTCACCGTGTGTGGCCAAAAAAAAAAAAAAAATCTGCCTCAATGAGATGGGGCCCCAACCACAATTAATAGGGGTTTGGTTTTGTTTCGAAAATAGTAAACACGAGGGGCCGGTGTGATAGCACATCGTTAATGGCACACGTTAATGCTTGCACACGGCTGATCAAGGACGGACCTAGGTTCCATCCCTGGCGTCCTGTATGGTCCCCCAAGCCAGCGCCGATTTCTGAGGGCATAGCCAGGAGTAACCCCCGAGCGTCACTGGATGTGGTCCCCCCCAAAAGAAAATAATAAACACAGGTGGTTTTGATTTCTTGTGATCATTAGAATCTTTTTCTTTTTGTTTGTTTGTTTTGGTTTTGGTTTTGGTTTTTGGCCCACACCCGGTGGCACTCAGGGGTTACTCCTGGCTATGCGCTCAGAAATCGCTACTGGCTTGGGGGACCATATGGGACGCCAGGGGATCTATGGTCTGTCTTAGGTTAGTGCTTAGCAAGGCAAACGCCCTACCGCTTGTGCCACCACTCTGGCCCCTTATAATTAGATCTTAGCAGGAGGCAGTAATAGAGAATCCTTCTCTTTAAATTTTAGGTAAATACAGAGGAAAGCTTGTTGCGTGCATGGGTAAAAAAAAGGCGAATATGGTAGAGGTGCATTTCTTCTATATAGAACTCAATACTTCCTCAAAGTTTTTGTTATAACTAATACTATCTGACTTTAGGTTTGTCCCCTTTGATACTTTCTGACATTTGTTGTCATAGTTCTTAGGATAAGTGAGTGAATAGGGTATGACAGTAGATGAACAAAGCATTACTTTTTAAATATGAATGAACATACAAAATGTAAATTCAATTAATAGACCAGACTTTATAGCTTTTAAATTGATTATGCTAGTTTTATGTAATATGAATTGTCTTGTGTAATATTTAGATTATTTTTATATAAATGTTGAACATAGTAATATTGAATACAGTAGAATATGCTCTTTATAAGATAATATATAGTATTTTTACATAAATAATTTTAGGTTTGAATGTTCGGACAGCTGATAGGGCCTTTGCCTTGCACATGATCAACATTTGTATGGTACCCAAGGCTTGTAAGGGGTGGTACCTGAGCATAGAACCAAAAGTAAACCCCAAGTACAGCTGATAGAGGCCTGTAAACCAAAAAAAGTAAAAAACAAAAACCAAAAATAACCTTAATTTCAAGAGGTTCTTTTTTTTTTATTTATTTAAACACCTTGATTACATACATGATTGTGTTTGGGTTTCAGTCATGTAAAGAACACCACCCATCACCAGTGCAGCATTCCCATTACCAATTCCCAAATCTCCCTCCTCCCCACCCGACCCCCGCCTGTACTCTAAACAGGCTCTTCCATTTCCCTCATACATTCTCAATATTAGGACAGTTCAAAATGTAGTTATTTCTCTAACTAAACTCATCACTCTTTGTGGTGAGCTTCTTGAGGTGAGCTGGAACTTCCAGCTCTTTTCTCTTTTGTGTCTGAAATTTTTCAAGAGATTATGGGGCCGGGAAGGTGGCGCTACAGGTTAGGTGTCTGCCTTGCAAGCGGATGGACCTCGGTTCGATCCCCCGGTGTCCCATATGGTCCCCCCAAGCCAGGGGTGATTTCTGAGCGCATAGCCAGGAGTAACCCCTGAGCTTCAAATGGGTGTGGCCCAAAAACCAAAAAAAAAAACAAAACAAAACAAAAAGAGATTCTTAGCCAACTTTTATTAAAAGTAGGAAATTCAGAATGGCCATTAAAGTTTAATTACCAGGAGCCAGATACATAGTACAGCAGATAAAACATTTGTTTTCAGGCAGCCAACCTGAGGTTGAAGTCTGTCATCCCATGTTTTCCTGCTAAGCAATGCCAGGAATGATTCCTGAGTACAGAGCAACTCCTGAACATAAACACAAAAAGTTAAATTATTAAAAATTGGTTCAATGAAGTTCAATATTTAGATTTGGATATATAAGCAGAGAAATTTTCTAGTTTCAAAATATTCTTTGACATGAACTTAAGTTCTGCTTGTAGTATTATGCTTAATTCTGTGTCTTAATCTAGAGTATTATTATTATTATTATTTTGTGGTTTTTGGGTCACATCCGGCAACACGCAGGGGTTACTCCTGTCTCTATGCTCAGAAATCGCTCCTGGCAGGCTTGGGGGACCGTATACGATGCCGGAACTCGAACCACCGTCCTTCTGTATGCACGGCAAATGCCCTACCTCCGTGTTATCTCTCCAACCCCTTAATCTAGATTAAGAAACAAATTAGGAAAACAAAACTTTTTTTGTTTTAATAAGCAACTTAGACTATGACTTTATTTCTTAATGTTTTCTTTTGTAGGTGGTTTCAGACACCCTCACAGGTTTTCTACCACGCAGCAACTGAGCATGGAGGAAAAGATGTATATCCAGGGCAGTGTCTTTGGGAAGGTTGTGAACCTTTTCAGCGACAGAGGTTTTCTTTTATTACCCATTTGCAGGTACACTTTCTTCTTTCTGTTTGGTGAGTAACTGACTTGGATGCATTAAAAATCTTAATGTGTATTCTTTTATTTTCTCTATCAAAAAGGATAAGCACTGTTCAAAAGATGCCCTACTTGCAGGATTAAAGCAAGATGAACCAGGACAAGCAGGAAATCAGAAATCTTCTACCAAGTAAGCAGCATGTATCTATAACTTACACCTGCCCTGTTTCTCATTAACTGACTATGTGACTTTGTATAAATTATATGTTGTATGAATTCTCTTTATTTTTTGATAAATTGATTTTTGTCTTTTGTTTTCTATCACAATCAATTGCTAGGAGATAGGAGGGTTTTTCCCACCATATTCTTGGGACAAATTGCAATACCAGTGATCAAATGCAGGGCTACGTCATACTTAGCATGCATTCCAGCATTTTGAGCCATGTCCCGGGACCCTCGAGTCTCATTTCACAACAGCTAGATGGACATTGTGGTGTGTAAGATACCTTTCGGCTTTCAACATTTGCATTCTGCCTGTATTTTGAGATGACAGTTATTTATTGAGTTATTTTGTAAACTAGAAAATATATTTAATTCTTCATTCTTTGTGAAAATAAATATGTAATTAATAATGTCAAGGAGATTTCTTTTTTTTTTTTTTTTTTTTTTTTTTGGGTCACACCCGGCAGTGCTCAGGGGTTATTACTGGCTCCAGGCTCAGAAATTGCTCCTGGCAGACACGGGGGACCATATGGGACGCAGGGATTTGAGCCGATGACCTCCTGCATGAAAGGCAAACGCCTTACCTCCATGCTATCTCTCTGGCCCAAGGAGATTTCTTTTTACAACTAAAATTTTTTAGGGAAGGCTACACTAACATATGTATTACATTTACTATATAGTTACTGTTTTTATTTCCGAAATTTGGAGGAAGAAATCATTGATAGTATCAGTTACAATTAATTAAACATGCTTGCCTAAAATTCATAGCACTTCCTAGATGTAGATGTAAACATTTATAATTAAAGGTTGCTGTTACATTTCCTTGTTTTCTAATCGAAATTAGATTGACTAAGTGAAAAAGTGCCAGGTATATCCTACTGAACAGGTATAAAATCTGAAATGCGGTGGGCAATTCTGAAATATTCAAAGTTGTCTGTCTAGTATTAGAAATAAGTAGGGGGTCCAGAGAGATAGTACAGCAGTAGGATTTTTGCCTTCCACGAAGCTGACCCAGGAAAAAGGTCAGTAGATTTATATTAGAAAGGTTGAAGTTATTCACTGATCATAAAAAGTAGGATTATGGGGCCGGGCGGTGGCGCTCGAGGTAAGGTGCCTGCCTTACCTGCGCTAGCCTAGGAGACGGACCGCGGTTCGATCCCCCGGCGTCCCATATGGTCCCCCAAGCCAGGAGCGACTTCTGAGCGCATAGCCAGGAGTAACCCCTGAGCGTCACCGGGTGTGGCCCAAAAACCAAAAAAAAAAAATATTTAAAAAAAAAAAAAAAAAAAAAAAAAAAAAAAGTAGGATTATATAATACCTTATATATTCTATTTACATTTATTTAATATCATATTTTAATTATGTAATTGAAATGTATTATTTGTCATAATTTCATACTACCATCCAGATGACTTATCCATATACCAGATGTACTTAGATAATAATATTAATTAGGAGGACTGGAGAAATGGTACAGTAGGTACCCACTTAGTTATTTTTTTTGCACTATATTGTCTTAATTTTGACCACATATTAATTGTCACAGTGACTTTTAAAAGGGGCTACACTGCTATCTCTATTGTGCTTTAAAACTGGTAGATGAAACTAGCCATAGTAATGCTGTTAGGTGCTTATCTTGCAAACAGCTGATCTGGATTTAATCCCCAGCATCCCATATGGTCCTCTTAGCATGCCAGGAGTAATTTCAGAGTGCAGAGCTAAAAGTAAAACCTGAGTGCTGCTAGGTTTCCCCCACCTTCCAAATAAAAGTGATAGATTGGTTGGAGCAAGAGAGATAGTACCAGAACTGAGGCACTTACCTTGCACATAGCCAATCCCAGTTTGATCCCAGGCACTGTATATTGTCTCCTGTGCACCACCAGGAGTGTTCCCTGAGTCTAGAATCCTGAACACTTTTTGATGTGGCTCCAAAATTAGATAAATATATTTGACAGATTAAAGAGCAAAAGGCTCAAAACTTTAACGTGATACTAAGAAACCCTTTTCTTGGCCTAACACAAAAATGTGATATTAACCCTAGAACAAATATTTCATTGATTCTGTATCAAAAGATTAAAAGTATGCACCTTAGGATTTGGCAAGTTATCATTATCCATGCCATTTGCAATGCGCTCAGAAATTGCCCCTGGCTTGGGGGGACCATATGGGACACCGGGGGATCAAACCGCGGTCCGTCCTACGCTAGCGCTTGCCAGGTAGACCTTACCTCTAGCGCCACCTTTCCAGCCCCCATTTGCAATATCTTTAACTCTTCTCTTTCTACTCAATTTAGGCAGCCTGCCGTGGGGGGCACAAGCTCAACTCCTAGAGCACAGAAGGCCATTGTGAACCACCCAAGCGCTGCTCTCATGGCTCTTAGGAGAGGGTCAAGAAACCTCGTCTTTCGAGATTTTACAGTAAGAAATCCTTGAAAGCTTTACTTGTAAAGGTGTGAGTATTGTGTGATGTAGATCTTTATTCTTTATTTTTCTTTTGTTTTTAAGGATGAAAAAGAGGGACCAATAACTAAACACATCCGACTAACAGCTGCCTTAATATTAAAAAATATTGGTAAATATTCAGAATGTGGTCGCAGGTGAGTGATATGTTTTCCATTGCCAGAGTGAATTTATATTTTGATACTGTTGCTTTTGGGTCACAGCCAGCAGTGCCTAGTTCTTACCCCTGACTTTGTGCTCAGATCACTCATGGTATGACTTGGGGAACCATCTACGATGGCCAGGGATTGAAACCATGTTTGCTGTGTGCAGATTAAGCACCCTAACCACTATACTATAGCTTGCAACTTGGTGTTGAGTATTATGACTCTCATTGCTTTGTGGGGTTTTATTTTTCCTATTTTAGAAATTTCTAGTCTCTTAAACTCCTAGTATATACTGAAGTTCATGTTGGTGAGCTTTAATTCCAATGAGCATTTTCTCATTGAAATAAGAGTTTTATTTAATTTGTTACTTTCCTACAGAAATAATCCATGACTTTCTGTATTCAGAATTCTGTTTTTCTTTTTGGGCCACACCTGGCAGTCAAGGCTCATTCCTGACTGTACTTGGGGATTAAACGCAAGTATGTTATGTGCCAGGCAAGCGCCCTATCCACTGTACGATGGCTCTCACCCCTATATTCAGAAATTTCTTTGTTGCTCCTTTTTATAATTCCTGATTCTCTTTATTCATATGAGTACGTGATCATTGTTTTGGGGCCACACCCAGAAGTGCTGAGAGATTACTCCTGGCTTTGCACTCAGAAATCATTCTTGGCGGTCTTGGAGGACCATATAGGGTGCCCGGAATTGAATCTAGGTTGGCTGTGTACAAAGCAAAGGTTCTCTATCTGCTGTGCTAACACTCAGGCCCCTGGATATGTGATCTTCACTTACTACCGGTAATTGCTGATTTGGATGACCTCAGATTAACCAACTCTAAGGGATAGAGAGAGAGAACAGTAGGTAGAATGCTTTCTTTGAACATGGCTAATCCAGTCCCCAGCACCCCATATGATCTACAAATCCTCATCAGAACTGATCCTTGGTACAGAGAGGAGTAAGCCCTGAACATTGCTGATATACTCCCACACCCCATTCATCCCCCTCCCCGCCAAAAGAAAATAAATTGTGGACTGGAGAGATAGTCTAGTAAGTGAGGCATTTTTCTTGCACCCAGCCTAGCTGGGTTTTATCTTCAGTGTCCCATGTATGGTTCTCTGAGCATTGCCAGATGTGACTCCCTCCCAAAAAAAAGAAGAAGAGATTGATTCTCTAGGAAAAGCTATGGTTTTCTTGCCTTTCAGAGGCAGAAAGGTAATTTGGAGATGAATCTGTTAGATTCTGTGTTTAGAATTATAAGAAGGAGCACAAGAAAATCTGCCTGTGTTCATTTGGACCCAGTTAACCCCTGATGGGTTAACTCTCCATTGCCTTAATGGTGTTTCTAAGTCCTTGGTGTTCTTAGCTTTAGAAATAAACAAACAAACAAACAAACAAACAAACATCTTGTATAGGATGAACTCTAGGATCATTTGAGGAGGGAGGTCAACACCTAGTGATGGGAATGGCCTTGATTCAGTGTATACGTGAGATTCAACTATGAAGACTTTCTAGATCACATGGTTTCAATAAAATAAAATTTAAGGGCCTGGAGAGATAGCACAGCGGCATTTGCCTTGCAGTCAGCCGATCCAGGACCTAAGGTGATTGGTTCAAATCCCAGTGTCCCCTATGGTCCCCCGTGCCTGCCAGGAGCTATTTCTGAGCAGACAGCCAAGTAACCCCCCTGAGCACTGCCGGGTGTGGCCCCCCCCAAAAAAAAAATTTAAAATATAAAATTTAAAAAAGAAAAGAAATTTCTTTTATAATACTTATTTTCTACTGTTTGGGTATTAGGGAGAATAGAAATGATAACTTTTGCTCAAAACAGTCTGGAAGTAAAAATATCTTTTTTTGGGGGGGCACACGCAGCTCACTTGGGTTTATTTGTGGTTCAGGGATCACTCTTGGTGGGCTTGTGGGACCAGGGATACCAGGGACAAAACTTGAGTCATCCATGTACTATCTCTCTGGCCCCGTCAGTGTTGGTCCTATATTAAGCATCTCAAAACTCAAAAGAATAATTTATGTAGAAAATGAAAATACTTTAAATTACCCTGGTAATTTTATTTGAGTTTTTGAAATTAAAGGCTATTTTCATTCTTGGAATTGTTCTTTGGTAGAGCATGTAACTTGTACCTATACCACAAAAATAAATAAAACTAAGTGTCAGTATTGAGGCTGGAGAGGTGGCGCTAGAGGTAAAGTCATGCAAGTGCTAGTCTAGGATGGACCGTGGTCAGATCCCCTGGCATCCCATATGGTCCTCCTAAGCCAGGGGTGATTTCTAAGCACATAACCAGAAGTTAGGTCAAATGGGTGTGGCTAAGAGTAAGCACTGAGTAAGCTGGTGTCACTCAAAGACCAAAAAAAAAAAAAAAATTGAAATATCAAAATGATGAAGTCCACATAACCAGCCATCCAGTTTAGAAAATATGCCTCAGGGACCAGAGAGATAGATGCATGCCACAGACCCAACTTTGGTCTCTAACTCTCATATTGTCCAAGTGATCACTGAGAACAGCGAGTGTAGCGTAGCACCCTGTTTCAAAAAAGAGTAAATCTATAACTTGGTACTCACTTTGTGCGATTTATTCATGTTGCTCATGAAGCAGTGTTCCTGTTATTGCTGTATAGAATTACATTGTATAATATATGAAACTTATTTTTTCTAATTCACTCTTTTTTTTTGGGGGGGGGTCATTTTTGGACCATACCCGGTGATGCCCAGGGGTTACTCCTGGCTCTATGCTCAGAGATCATTTCTGGCAGGCTTGGGGGATCATATGGGATGCCGGGGATTAAACCTGGGTTTGCCAAGTGTAAGACAAACACCCTACCCACTCTGCTATCACTCAGGCCTCTCTATTTCACTTTTGATTATTCTATTTGATTAACTTGTTTCCAGTTTGGGACGATTAAGACTATGTGCATGTAATTGGCCAAATGGTTATATACAGGTAATCATGTGAACATTTTTTAAACTTTAATGAG